>NW_027671932.1:0-108490 GCF_964165515.1 Mesoplodon bidens | reverse complement strand
TCAGTCAAGCCTAGGCCCCTGCTGACCTGCCAGCTGGATGAATCCACGTGAGTAGCCATCAGTAAGATCAACAGAAGGGTCACCCAGCCAAGCCCAACCCAGATTGCAGAATTATGAGCAAATAAAATGTTCATTGTTTTAAGCCACTAATTTGTGGGGTGGTTTGTTATACAGCAAAATATAGCTCCTGGCATGTTAAAATGAAGTCAGTGATCAAGACGCAGTGACTCTACTCTCTGAGACAGTAGTGTGTGGACTGAAGACGCACGTCTGGGACCAAAGCAAGCTTGGTTCAAATCCTTACTTTTTCACTTTTTAGCGCTTATGGCCTTGGGCAAGTTATTTATCTTTCTGGGGCTCAGTCTTGTTATCTGTGAGTGAGAGAACTATTTCTTCTCTCACAAGATAGTTAAGAAATGAAATGAGTGAAAGTTTGGGGCACAAATTAAGTACCCACCAAATCTTATATTATTTGTTATATTCCATTTCCTTCCTGTCGTTCCCTCACCCCCTGAGGGGATAAAAGTGATCCAAACTACATTAACTCTTTAGGGTAGCCCCGTGACCTGCTAAAGGCAGTTCTGTCATAGGTCAGTTTTGCACTGCATATGTACATTTGGCAAACAATTCTTGTGTTTTTATGAAAAAGAGGTAAACTCCTAAAATACAGGTGATGGATTTTTAAAATGATAGCAGGTTTGTGGGGCACTGCTGGAGACAATGCACATTTGTGTCCATGTCCCAGACCGCCTACACCTGCTCCTCTGCAGTATCACAGCTGTTTATTAGACTAAGCTGGGGTCACCAAAGAATATTGAAGTTACATTCAGCTTATTTTATTGCAGAAGGCATGAAGGCACATGCTGTATTTCCAGTTGGTTTTCACAAAAATGCATTACTATCTCAATGGTTTGTGAAGTTCACTTAGGCAAAAATTGCAGATTTCGAGGTAGTACTGCATAAACTTTGGTGTTTGTTGAGTCCTTGTCTTCATACTGGAAAGAAGCAAGTCCTATATTGAGTGACTAAATTAGGTGCAGACACCAAGAGAAAACACACACATGCACACACATGAAAGAAAGGATTAAGGAAAAAAGAAATAAACCTGCTCTGGCCTCAGTTTCCAATTTGTAAAATGAGAAAGCCAGACTAGAAGGTTCTCCAAGGTCACTTCCAGCTCTGAGTTTTAGCAGACATCTCAAATTCTGTGCATTTATTAGCCCTTTGTGAGATGAAAAACACAGGTTGTTCTCCAGCAAAACTTTAATTGCAGAGCTTTAATTAGAAAAAAATCAAAATACTCTTTCAGATTATGCTTTTTTAATTTTAGTTTTGTTTCCATATTATTTTAAAAGAGAGATGAAAGCTGCAGTTTGACAAATTGCTACATCCGTCTGCTTGCCGTACAACTGCCCTAGCAAGTTAACTTAAAACAACTTTCTAAAATGTACTTTTAATGAGAAACTTAGACCCCTGAAATTTGTATAAAACATTTTTTTCCTTCAGACTTCTTATAGGGCTGTAGAGTTTCCATACCTCAGTGCCAAGAGCATGGCAGAGGAATTTCGCTCAGCTTAGTAATTACCTTGTGTTAGTCTAGCTCAAAGTTGTTTTTCTCTTAATGGCTTAAGAGAGCCATTCAAATGCTTTGATTCTAGTAATACAAGTCTTAATGGGCAAGGCAGGTGAATGCCCATGTAATGTTTAGCCTATTAAACTGGCCATATCCAAAGCTTATGCAGAGTAAATTCTTACTAGGGACTCTGAATAAGGGCAGATCAACGTGGACAAAAGCTTGAGAAAATAAGAGAGCTAAAGTAAGTCTGCGAATGTCCTTCCTCTCTCCAACTAAGATCCCGATTATAGTGGACATTTATTTTTGCCTTCTTGCATGGCGAGGGGAGAAGAGCTCCCCAAAGTCTCCCTGTGTGCTTCCAGAATGTTGATTCACCCGCAGGCTTCACAGTGGACCATGTATATGAGACCACGGTTTCTCAGACTATCTGTGGTGAAGGACCAGTTTGCTTCATCTCCCACACCCCCATCCACTGTGGACTGGTACTTGTATAAAATATAGTAAAAATGAGTCACTGGAAAAATGACACACGAACTATGACATACAAAATATAAGCCTAAGTTTTTATTATTAAATTTAATGACTCTCTCAAATTGCAGTACAAGTTTCTAACCATCCTCAGTTTCTATACTTACCTTTTTTTTTTTAACATCTTTATTGGAGTATAATTGCTTTACAATGGCGTGTTAGTTTCTGCTGTATAACAAAGTGAATCAGCTATATATATACATATATCCCCACATCTCCTGCCTCTGGCATCTCCCTCCCACCCTCCCTATCCCAACCCTCTAGGTGGCCGCAAAGCACCGAGCCGATCACCCTGTGCTATGCGGCTGTTTCCCACTAGCTATCTGTTTTACATTTGGTGGTGTATATATGTCCATGCCACTCTCTCACTTCATTCCAGCTTACCCTTCCCCCTCCCCGTGTCCTCAAGTCCATTCTCTGTGTCTTTATTCCTGTCCTGCCCCTAGGTTCTTCAGAACCATTTTTGTTTGTTTAGATTCCATATCTATGTGTTAGCATATGGTATTTGTTTTTCTGACTTACTTCACTCCGTATGACAGACTCTAGGTCCACCCACCTCACTACAAAGAACTCAATTTCGTTTATTTTTATGGCTGATTGTCTAAACTTATCTTGTTGTAGATGGTAACAAACATGTGGAAACAGGCATTGGTCCACGGACCACACTTTGAGTAGCACTGACCTAGACTAGGCCAGTAGTATTCTCTGGTTCCCAGTAATTATTTCATGGGTGTTCTTATGACCTGAGCTGGTCCCAGTCACTTGAATGTTGGGACTTTGGTTGAGAAACTGGGACAACAATTCTGTTTTTCCTGGCTGGATGCCACCTTGGGACTATAAGAGAAGTGGCTTGAGAATGAGTCAACACCAAGAAAGCAGAACCAAGAGGTAGCAAGTCAGAAACTGAATCTGCTCCTGTGTTATAGAGAAATAGAAGCCAATAAATTAAAAATTTTGCTCAAGCTAGAATTCATTAGGTTTTCTATCATCTGCAAGAGAAAGAGTCCTATGTGATATAATTTGCATGTTTCCCCCTAACTCTCAGTCACCTTGCCAGTCATCTTTCCAAAACAGAGATCTGGGAATGCCATTCTTCTGGTTATGAAAACCTTAGCTTCCCACTCCCTTGGTCCAGAGTTCAGGCTTCTTAAACTGTCATTCAAAGTCATTCACAGTTGAGTCCCCTTCTTTCTCAGCCTCATTTTTTTGGCTACTCTCATCCTCAGACACATGCCCAATGCTTTAGTGTGACCACACATGCACTTTTATATATGTAATAGGTTTGCTCATGTTCACTTTGGCTGGATTGCACTTTCTCTTCGCACACCCTCTTCTGATTTTCTAAGAATAGGAACTTGAGAACATAAGGTGTTCATTACTTTTAAATGTTAAGCATTATGCATCACCATCATTCCTGCTGACTCAAGGGCTAATTTTGAGAGTGTTGGCAGGAGGGCAAATTGATGCACCCAGACATTTGACAGAAACTGCATTTAGACTCCAAAGCTTTCATTTCACAGGGAGTCTGATATGGTTATATTACCCAAATCTCAGAAAACAACAAACTTAGACAAAGTGTGACTTTAAGTTATTGCAAAAATGAATAAGCAAGAAATGAAAACATATGTCTGCAGCAAAATGTGTACACAGATGTTCATAGCAGCTTTATTCAAAATAGCTGAAAGTGGAAACAAACCAAATGTTCATCAGCTGATCAGTGTATAAACAAAATGTGGTATATCCATAAAATGAAATATTACTTGCCATGAAAAGAAGTGAAGTGCTGATACATGGAACAACATGGACTAACCTTGAAAACATTATGCTAAGTGAAAGAAGCCAGATATAAAAGGCCACATATTGTATAATTCCATTTATATGAATGTCTGGAATTGACAAATCTATAGAAAAAGTCGATTTGTGGTAAGCTAGGGCTGGGGAGAGTGATGAGATTGAAGGGTGAAGGCTAGGGGGAACAGAGTTTCTTTTCTAGAGTGATGAAAATGTTCCCAAATTGATTGTAGTGATGGATGCACAACATTGTGAATATACTAAAAGTCATTGAACTGTACACTTTTAATGGGTGAATTATATGGTATGTGAATTATGCCTCAACAACGTGTTTTTTTAAGAAAAAGAGTTTATAGGAGCTTTATTCATAGGTGCCAAAACTGGGAAGCAACAAGATGTCTAAGGTGAATGGATAAATCAACTGTGGTACATCCAGACAACTGAATAGTATTTATTCAGCACTGAAAAAGTGAGCTATTAAGCCATGAAAATACATGCAGGAACCTTAAATGCATATCACTAAGTGAAAGAAGCCAATCTGAAAAGGCTACCTACACACTGTATCATTTCAACTATATGACATTCTGGAAAAGGCAAAACACTGGAGACAGTAAAAAGATTGGTGGTTGCCAGGGGTTAGGGTGGAGGATGCAGTGAAGAGGCAGAGCACAGAGGATTTCCAGGGCAGCGAAACTACTCTGTGTGATACTACAATGGTGGAGACATGTCACTATACACTTGTCTAACTCACGTAAACTATGGGCTCTGGGTGATAATGATGTGTCCATGTAGGTATGATTGTAACAAATGTCCCACTCTGGTGCTGCATTTTTTTTTTTAATTTCCTTCCTCCCTCCCTCCCTCCTTCCCTCCCTCCCTTCTTTCCTTTCCTTTCCTTTCCTTTCCTTTCCTTTCCTTCCTTTCTGCTGTGTTGGGTCTTCTTTGCTGCGCGCAGGCTTTCTCTAGTTGCAGTGAGCGGGGGCTACCCTTCGTTGCGGTGCATGGGCTTCTCATTGCAGTGGCTTCTCTTGTTGCAGAGCACGGGCTCTAGGTGTGTGGGCTCCAGTAGTTATGGCTTGCGGGCTCAGTAGTTGTGGCTCACAGGCTCTAGAGCACTGCCTCAGTAGTTGTGGTGCACAGGCTTAGCTGCTCCGTGGCATGTAGGGTCTTCTTGGTCCAGGGATCGAACCCATGTCCCCTGCATTGGCAGGCGTAACCACTGCACCACCAGGGAAGTCCTGGTGCTGGATGTTGATAGTGGGAGAGGTTGTGTGTGTGTGTGGAGGGGTGTTGGGGGGGGTCAGATGGCATATGGAAGTTCTGTGTTTTCTGCTCAGTTTTGTTGTGAACTTTAAACTGCTCTAAAAATTAAAGTCTAGAGAAAGAAGCAAAGGAGGGTGAGGAGGAAGGGGGTGAGGAACAGGAAGAGGGCCAGGGCAAGGACGGAGAGGAGGAGGAGGTGACCTCACAAGGCCCATCTCAGTTGGCACCACGTCTGAAATTTTCCCTGCCTCTCTCTCATCTCCCTCCTGGCGGAAGAATTAATTGCTCTTTCATCTGTATTTTCATTGTGTTCTTATTCCTACTTCTTTTATAGTTCATATCACTTTATTATACTTGTTTGTAGGCCTTACTTACTGAACTATGACCTGCCTGAGGGCAGAGGCAATGCCTTATTTTCTTGATATTTCTACTAGAAATACTACATGGTAGAGTTCAATGAAAGTGTGGTGTGTGTATGAACGAAGAACATCTTAAAGCGGCAGTGTTCAGTTCAGTTTTAAAGGATTCTACTCTAGAATCTGTTGTTCTTCAGGCTCTTTGGTAACCTAAAAAAAGCTCCCTCTACGTGGCTCATCCCTGGGACCGTGGCCAGGATGTGAGCGAGAGCACTGAGGACATGTGACAATCCTAGACGAACGACTTATCC
The DNA here is from genome assembly GCF_964165515.1 of Mesoplodon bidens. Lineage (NCBI taxonomy): Eukaryota > Metazoa > Chordata > Mammalia > Artiodactyla > Ziphiidae > Mesoplodon > Mesoplodon bidens. The sequence goes on along the minus strand of NW_027671932.1, from coordinate 102,665 downwards.
CTACTGAGTCTCCTCCAATAGGCAGCGTACTATTCTAGTAGAGCTTTTGGAAAATACTCTTTCTTGGGGATAATCTAACCATGTGCAGCCTGAAATCTGGAACCAGACTTCTGTGTAGTGATGAAGGTCAACTGGGAAGATGTCATTGGGCGGAGAGGAGAAGCTCTCACTCTACTGAAAGCCACCACTGCCACCTCAGGATGGCTGCCTGAAATGCTCTGGTGAGAGCTTTATTACAAGGCTTTGGGGTTAGATATATGTAAAATGTGTGACATGTGTTCCTGGGAGGGATGACATTTTAAGCTTTTATTATTCATTTATACCTTACTGAGAATCATATGTAATAGAGTTCTTGAAAGTAGGTTTTAAGAGGGCAATAGAGAAAACTTACCAAGATACTGGTGCTAAGAATGAAAAGGAAAAGGTACCTAAGAGGTGATAGGATGCCAAAAATAGCTTTTCTTTACTTCCCAAATTTGGCCTCAGTTAATGGATAAAGTGAATATTCTCAATCACATAACCACTTTAATTTTAGTACCAGGGCATACTTTTTAAGAAGTCACTTATTTATATTGTTTAAAATAGTAGCATTGAGAATATGGGGAATTTAGTAGGCAGGGCTCTACTACTTACTTGCTGAACCAAATCTAAGGAAGTTTCTTCCCGTCTCTGAACTTCAGTTTTATTTACTGATAAAATGGGCACAATAATCCTGTACTGTTTACATCACAGGATGTTTGTGAAAATGCACTGAGATCGCTGAAAGCAAAATGTTTTATAAATTAGACAAATAAATTTATAATTTATCATTGATGTTAGTCTAGGAAGGATAAGTGCTGTGAACTTCTGCTACTAAATACCAATGGAGTTTATTTGTGGTTGGTACAAAAAGAAAAAAAAAAAGCAAAGAAAACTGCTGTACATTTAGTCCTTTGTTTCTTTCAATTTTGAAGGAGCTCTACCAGGTTCTGAAAAGGAATCTTATTAACATTTTGGGAAAAGCCTTTTTATTGAAACTTCTTGTAAGTTTTACACGCAAGGCACACACATGTATGTAAGAATATCTAGCCAACATGTGCCCTTTTAAAAGAGAAAAGCTCTTCTATAACCATCTTCTCCAAGGATCGTTAATTTGTATCAGAAAATTGGAGAGGCATGCAGGGATACCTTCCTAAGGAGCATAAAATGTCTGAGCAGTTATCACCCATAGCATCTGTCCCTTCTCTGATCTATTCCAGAGATCACTTGCCAATTCACAAATGCCATGGGGGACCTCTCCTGTGCGGTTATGTAACTCTTGACCTGTGTAGGGCTTGCCCCTAAAACTGCACCATGAGGTCCTTAAGGACAGAGCCTGCGACTTACAGGTACTGGTGTCTCCTAGTTTCCAGCAGGAAATATTTATTAAATGAAAACTTGGCTGAGGCTGCATATCAAGGTCAGGAGGAAGTGGTGCCTCTTGGCAGATTTTATCCTCAGGGTAGGTTACCTGTTCCTGCATAATTGAAAGAAGACTCTGTGGGTTTGAAGGCTGTCTAACCCTTTCACAGGAGATCAAGTAACTGTGCTAGGCCATGGGTGTCAAATAAAGGGCATCACAGTTTAAGAAAGACATGAGAAATTAGGAGACAGTTCAGAGAACAGCTATCATGAAGATAAAGAGTTTAGAAAGGAAGATGTAGGAAGAGGGGAGGGAAATACTGGGATTATTTAAACCTGACAAGAGGAGCCTGAAAAAAAGCATGGCAGGTAGTTGAGTTTCAAACATTTATGGGGATGATTATATAGAGCAGAGCTTCTCAACCTTTGTGGCAAGGCATACTTAAGAAAAGATGATATTTACAGGGCCCACAAGGATAATCAGGTAAGGCTGCTCAAGACTCGATTCTTCTCTAAGGCTTTGACATTCCTGGGTCCCACTGTGCCACCAGAGGACTTAGCACAGCCTTTGGGTAGTGTTATGGACAGAATATTTGTGTCCTACCAAACTCGTATGTTGAAACCCTAAGGCCAATATGATATCATAGTATTAGGAGATGGGGCCTTTGGGAGGTGATTAGGTCACAACAGTGGAGCCTTTATGAATGGAATTAACGCTCTTATAGAAGAGACCTCACAGAGCTCTCTCACCCACTTTTTCTGCAGGGTTGCTGGGAGAAGACAGCTGTTGACGAACCAGGAAGTAGGTCTCACCAGACACAGAATCTGCTGTTGCCTTCATTTCGGACTTCCCAGCCTCCAGGACTATGAGAAATACGTGTTTGTTGTTTAAGCACCCAGTCTATGGTGTTTTGTTACGGCAGCCCAAACTGACTAGGACAGGGATTTGTGCACATGTTAGAAAATTGATGTCCCCTAGTCAGGGACTGTCTGTATTTTAGGTAGAGTAGGAAGAAGTAGGGTCAAAACAAAAGATGGAAGATTGGAATAAAATGAGAAAACACTTTATTCTTAGATTTGAAAATACCAGATTGGTTTGTCAAAGGGTGCGTGTGTGTGTGTGTGTGTGTGTGTGTAGCATGTGCTAAAAGTCTTTATGCAGTTTAAGCTTCACTAACTTCAGAAAAATAAGTGCTACAGACTTATCCTCAAGATCTCGTGAAAGTTTAATTATTTACATTTATTTTATAGTAACTTTAGTTTTGTGAATGTTGAACAATGAAGTCTTCATTTTAATTATTTGAGTCAGCCCCTCTGACTGAAGATGGTAACGGCTGACTGCAACAAAAAGCAAAATTCCCTATTCAACATTCACAAAACTGGATAAAAGAACTTTTAAGTTCTTTAGAACTGGGTTTGCGTAGTGAAAAGATTCTATAGGAAAGATGGATTTAAGGACATATATGATCCTGAGTATAAATGTGTGGGTACAAGCAAAAATTCCAGACAGTATTTCAGACACTTAAGGCAGTGGAATTGGTGAGACCCAAGTCAAGTTTCTACCAAACAGTAGAGGGGACCCAGGTAGTATCTGGGTTACCGATGGGACAAGCAGAAAATTTCATTACTGTAAATATATGAAACCATGAAAGGATGGAGTTGGAAAATAGGATGGCAGGGTAGGGCAGAGGGACCTGGAAGGCCCAGCAGGGGCGGAAGGGGTTGCTGGACTGGTGGGTGGGGGAGGGGCCGTGGACACACCCTCTCCATGTTGTCCCCTCCCCCACACTCAGAAACCCTTTGTGACTCTTCAGTGCTCTGTGATGCAGGCCTGGGACTGCTCAATAACTTCAGTAACTTCAAGCAGCCTTGTGATTCAGAAAACGGAATTCAGAAAATGGAACGCTCTCTCATTTTTGAACAGCTTACTGACCCATGTCCGAGCTGTGACTCAACATCCTTGGATATTGACCAAAACCTCATCGTCCTGTGCGGGTTGGGGTTGCTTCTTCTGTTCCTGTGGTACCTGGTGCGCTTGCCATTTTCATCTATCTTTAGTAAAACCAAAGACATCCGAAAGGTAAGCAGCCCTGGGTGAGCCCCCAACGGAGATTCTTTATTGTTGTTTCCATTTCTATTCCCACATTTTGTGTGTGTGTGTGTGCATTTTTTTTATTAGTTTCTGCTTTATAACAAAGTGAATCAGTCATACATATACATCTGTTCCCACATCCCTTCCCTCAAGCATCTCCCTCCCTCCCACCCTCTCCATCCCACCCCTCCAGGCGGTCACAAAGCACCGACCTGGTCTCCCTGTGCTCTGCGGCTGCTTCCAGTGGAAGCCCATGTCCCATCTGAGTGTTTGGAGGACTCCAGGATAAAATCCCAAACAGTAATTCTGTGGCCCTGGGTTGGGTTATTTAGAGAGTTTGGGATCTCTGCAGGAGAACAGAGTTCCCCATTGCTTGATCATGCCTCACATTCTCATGTCAGGCATCACTCGACAAAGCCTTCCTTTGTGCTGGGCTGATCAGAGCAGCAATGCTGAGCCTCTGACCATAGGCTGGAGCCTGAGCTCCAGGATACAGGGTCCTATCTGAGGGACATGGACGTAACTGTTGGCCTCAGATGCTAGGCCCTCCTTGGGCAGATGACTTCTGACTGAGAATATCAAGTGTGGACCTCATAGTCGAAAGTCCTTCTTTGAGTTTGTCAAAGAAGAAAAAAATGGAAAGCATTTTAAACCTTTAAAATTGATAAAAAGAAGGAACATAAAGTTCTGTTAATTAAAAGAGAGTCATATTATTCATGGATAATGAATATCTGAGTTTCCTAGAGAAGAGTGAGAGAAATGAGCCCCAGCCCTTCATTCTTTTCTTTTGTTCTCAGCATCAGGGCAGAGCCAAGAGGAGAAGGAAAGGTGGAACACCAAAAGGTAAGGTTCTGCCTATCCCACCTGAACTCTCCAAGGGTGACCCTTCCTGCCTTTTCCAGGAGATCCAAGGTCCCTGATCTCTGAGGATGTCAACTGCTAGGTACAGTTTCTCTCAGAGACCAGAGTTCTCAGAGGAGAGGCTTGTGGGAAGGCAGTCAGAGCCTGAGACACTTCTCAGATTCCCTGCTCTGCTCATCGCTGGGCATAAAGCAGTGATGGACCTGGGCAATGGGTGTTTCCCAACAGGTGGCCAGGTGAGATGTCAAGAGTCAGAACTTCTGTGTCCTGACTTTGTAAAAGTCCTTTGACTTCCTGGATGATCAGATCCCTCTCTAAGGCAACACTGATCTCTGGGCTTCACATCGTGGTTTTGAGCATCACATGAGATAAAATGCATGTGAAAGTACTTTACAAGAAGCAACATACACATGTTAATATCACTGACCATTTGACCTCATCTACTAATTCTTGGGCCTTTCAGAGTCTAATATCCCAAGGGTTTCCCATAAGGGGACTCCTTTATTATCCCTATGCTTCTACCTTCATTACATATAACCCACTCTCCTGGTTTCTCAGGTTGGAGATGTCACCAGACAGAAACAGAGGAGAAAACGCAGCTGATTTCTATTCTGAAAAGGTGACTCTTTCCCCTTCTTTCCTGATCCCCCCTTAGCATGTTCTATGCAATTCCAGGGATTCAGTGCAACCTGCTGTAGTCATGGCAGGGGGTAGCATAGGAATGAGTATGTGATGAAGGCCTTGAGGTGAGGGCTACTGAGCATGTTGTGAACTCATGGATGTGGAGCAATGTGAAGGGGCAGCAGGCTTCCAGTGACCCCACCCCTGCCAGGCCAGCAGGTCCCCCTTTCCTTGTTCTGGTCCTGGTTGCACCTTTGTACTTCCTGTCTTCTGCAGCACCCTGGGCCGGCACGATGACACCACCCGCTTGCGTCAACTCTTATGTCCAGACCCCTTCTGTGAGGTGTGTAATAATGCAACTGCTGAGGTCAGTCGGCTGCTACTCCCAGAGGCCCTGGAAGATTCTACTTCCTCTGTGTCCCCGTTGGCTTCCACAGCTTCTGTGACTGAGTCATCGTTTACTCTGTCCCCTGCCTTCTCAACAGTCCCTCCAAGGGACCTAACACCAGCCTCTCTGCTTGAGCCTACCACACTGCCCACCTCCGTTCTCTCCCCTAACACAATGACCCCCTTAGTTGACTCTTTTTCACCCACCCCATTGGGTCATTCTATGGCACCAGAGCCTTTTCCTTCCTTGGATTCCAAATTCCCTGTGGACTACTCCCCACCCCAACCCCTTGCCTTTCCCCGTCTCCTACCACGTGACACTCAGACAGCAGGTCCTGTTTTCCCACGAGAGGCCACTTTGTCTCCGGATACCGTTTTCTCTCTTGACCCCACCCTTTCCCAAGATATCAACCCCTTACCAGATTTGTCCCAGGCAATGAATCACCCCGATTCTTTTGCTTGTCATCATGCACCACCAGCTCTGTCTGTTTCACCACAGCCAGACTGCACTTTATCTGTCACTCAATCTAAATCAATTGCCATCTTACTGAAGCCTGTTCCTGAGAACTCACTTCCAGAAAGCCCTGGTGTAATGTTCCAGCAAGAGGAAGATGTGGGGAAAGATCTGGGACACAGCCTAGAGAATGGCCCAAAAGATCACCTGTTGAATGACCCAAAGAGCTCTTCAGGTAAGGATCTGGGGTATGACTCTGAGAAAGACCTAAACAGTCAGATGGTGAGTCTCTCAGAGAAAAATTCAAGGGTGTCAGCAAACAGTCTAAGTCGGAGACAACTTGAAAATGTCCTAAAAGTACATTTGAGCAAGAAGTTGGAGGACATACATGAGGGTCGGCTCCCTGAGACTGTGCGTAATTCATGGCATGCTATCAAGCAAACATTGCTTCTTTCTGTGAAATCCCACACCCAAACAAAACAGAGAAGTTTGCCCTCATCAGTGGGTGAGGCCTACCCCCTGAATACCTTCCAGGACCTGACTTTTGTTGATTCCAGTCCACAACAGATGCTGGAAGCCCATATTAAAAGGTTTCCTATGAGGATGTTGTGGGCCCTTCCCCGCAAGGTCCTTGAATCCATCCAGATCTTTAAATTGAAAGATGCCTCATGCCAGTCCTTGTCTCATGCCAACTTGCCCTCCTCAACCAATGTGATTTCTGAGGCAGACTCCAAATCTGGGAGCTTCAAGTCCTTGAGAGGAAGCTCTGCATCTCTCCATGGAGACAAAGTGGGAACAACAAATTCAGCCCCTGACCTGGATCGTTCTCTCCCTGCCACCTCACCTGTGGGCAAAGGAGGACAGAGGGTCCTGAGACAACCACGCTCTGATGTCAACCGTGGGCTGGCAGAGGGTGTTCAGAGAATTAAGGATGCCAGACAGACTCGTCTGCCTGTCTCCCTCTGCATCACAGGGAAAGCAGGTCATAGACAGACTCAACTAGACAACAGAGATCCCCAAAAGCTGCTTGCAAAGCAAGCTGGGGCCAGATATGAGCCAAAGCGTAAGAGTGTGAGTTCCAGTGATAAAGGAGAAATGCAACAGGGCAAAAAGGTGGAGAAGTCAGAACCTGTTTCAATGCCCAGATGGTCTAGGGAGGTATTCACGGCTGAGGAGCTTGACACTCTTCAATTAAAAACTAGTGACATGTTGGCAACTAGCAAGCCAGGGAGCTCCCAAATGATAAATGTGAATGAGAATAAAGTAGAAACTACCGTGACCACTGGAAGCCCCCCACCCAAATTACCAGTTCCCCAAGATCCTAAATCATTAGACCTTAAAGAACAACTGTTCAGTGAGTTGAACTTTAAACTGGAGAACAGGGAGCATAGCCAGGCTCAAGGCCAACCCACTGACGCATCCCTTGCTTCAGATAACTTGACTAACGAGGCCTCACTGACTCATGCCCAGGGTGTCTCAGGTGGGGACATGGGAGCTTCCCAGGTGCTGCATGTCCATTTGGAGGACAGAGGAATCAGGATGGAGCAGCAGCAGGAACCTTGGGTCCCTAAGCATGCCTTAAGGAGGTGCCAGGATAAGAATTTCCCACCAACTGCAAAGAGAGTGAGCCCTCTGGAGCCCAAGGCAGAAGAGCTTGATCGAGGGGATAAAGGGTTCGGGACATCCCAACTTAGGAGGAAGAGTTTCCCTACTCAGGAGATGGTACTAGCGAAGACACTTGCGAGCAAGTCTTCCCAGATCCTATCACAGAAGGGACAGCCTCTTCCTGAAGGCCATATCAGAAAAAGAATGAAGCACTTCTTGCAATGGCTTTTTTCTGGGATAAAATACAAAAGGCAAGAAGATGCCCAGGAAAAGGGCAGCCCCATATCAACTGTGCAGAACAGAGGCCTAGTTAAAAGTAGAGCTGCCTTGACTGGGACAACTGAAGCTCAGAAAATCGCGACAGGCATCAGGAAGTTCCTAGATGAGAAACCGGGGTGTCAGTATGCAATGGATGTCACCTACTCTCAAGAGCCCCTTCCTTCCCCAGTGCAGTTTAGGAAAACTCAGCAAAAGGCGCAAGTGCAGGTCTGGACAGAGCCTGTCCAGGGGCATCCTTTCAACCACAGGGCTCCCTCCTGTAAACTGACAAATATCAAGTCCTGCCATCAAGAAGCTATCTTTGCTGGCCAGAGTTATCCTCCAAGTAGTACAAGACAGATCAGAGATAAGAAGAGACACTCCCAGAAAGTTGTGGCATTCAAGGACCAGCGACTGTGTCACAAACATCCCCCACCAGTGTCCCACAGGGAGCCTGTGCCCCATCCAAGCCCCACCCGCAGGCGTCAAGCTGGCCAGGCACCCACCACTGCGCTCAGCACTGCTGAAGGCCCTGTGTTCAGACATCTGTCTCTACTGTCTAGACAGAAAACACTGCCCCAGAATTTCCAGGGATGAAGACTTCCCATCCAGAAATAACTCCTTCCTTGTAGAGATTATTGATTCTCCCCAATAAATATTTATCTAATAATAGTGTATCTTTTCTGTGTACTGTGTACTGTGTTGGGGGCATGGGTTTTGGGTAACTCAGGGCTTATGTGTAAGGGAAAGGAAGGAGATAGTTCAGCTCTTACTGATTGCTTCCTTTGGCTTTGGCTAAAAGGTGACCAGTCCTCTGGAGTTCTTGCTGAGAAATAGATATTGTGCCCCTTCCACCCCCGCCACCCCACCCCCGCCCCGCCCTGCCCGAAAGCCCATTTCCTCCCTGATGAAATTTGAGGAGGTGGGCTTTGTCTTCTGCCACTTAGCTTAGCCTTAATGAACATGTATAGCAGCCCACATCTCCCCCGTCACTGAATGTTTTATATCCTTTAGAGAAGTAGGGGAGATAGGTCTTTTGTGGAAAATGTCAGAGTCAATTGCTGATAAGCATGACTCGGCAGTGTGCCCTCCCTTTTGGAGCAGCAAAGACAAACCAAAGGAGCTGCATGTGCATCAGCAGCCCCCATATCCTAAGACCCTGGAGGACCATTTACAGCAAAAACCTATCCAGTTCTTCTGGGGTCTCCCGTCTCTGCACAGCGAGTCCTTGCCCTCTGCTGTTCATGTCTTGGCTGACAGTTCCTCAGTCTTTATTTTCAATGGAAACTCGAATGCCTCCACAGGCCAAGAATCACCAGTGCTTCCCGATCCCCTGCCTCTGTCCTTGCCTGAGATTCAGCCTGAACCCTTGCCTCAAACCCTGCCTCAATCTCAGCCCCTACCTCTCACTCAGGTCCAGTCCCAGGCCGACCCTCAATCCCCACTCCCAGGCATACCATCTGATCTTCTACCCCAGATTAGGATCTGTGGAGTAAGTCTCCACAGACCTCAGGAGGAGTCAGAGTCTCCCTCCTCATCTGAAATTCAACAGCTGGAATGGAACATTTTGCAGAAACAACAGGAAAATTTGTGGGGTTTACCCTCTGTGGTCCAAAGATCTCGGGAAGACTTTTGTCCATCAGCTCCTAACACTCCTCGCCACTGGGCCCCCCAGGCCCACGTTTCAATCTCCGTCCTTCCTGGGGAGTTTCCTCTCAGTGATGAACTTCGGAAGAAACTAGAGCATCACCTTCGAAAGAGGTTCATCCAGCACGAGTGGGGCCTGCCCCACAGAATCTACGAGTCTGTGTCACTGAGATTGCCTCCAAATGGTTTTTCAGAGGCATCTGAGTCGGAGAGCAATAATGGAGTCTCACTGACCTCTGTGTTTAAGGGTCAGAGCAGCAAAAATGTAAATGTTGGATTGAGCCAAACTGGAAGCTTCCATGAGAGGAGCTCAGAAATGTTCCAGCTAGAGGAAGATGTGGGGAAACATCTGGGACACAGCCTAGAGAATGGCCCAAAAGATCACCTGTTGAATGACCCAAAGAGCTCTTCAGGTAAGGATCTGGGGTATGACTCTGAGAAAGACCTAAACAGTCAGATGGTGAGTCTCTCAGAGAAAAATTCAAGGGTGTCAGCAAAGAGTCTAAGTCGGAGACAACTTGAAAATGTCCTAAAAGTACATTTGAGCAAGAAGTTGGAGGACATACATGAGGGTCGGCTCCCTGAGACTGTGCGTAATTCATGGCATGCTATCAAGCAAACATTGCTTCTTTCTGTGAAATCCCACACCCAAACAAAACAGAGAAGTTTGCCCTCATCAGTGGGTGAGGCCTACCCCCTGAATACCTTCTAGGACCTGACTTTTGTTGATTCCAGTTCACAACAGATGCTGGAAGCCCATATTAAAAGGTTTCCTATGAGGATGTTGTGGGCCCTTCCCCGCAAGGTCCTTGAATCCATCCAGATCTTTAAATTGAAAGATGCCTCATGCCAGTCCTTGTCTCATGCCAACTTGCCCTCCTCAACCAATGTGATTTCTGAGGCAGACTCCAAATCTGGGAGCTTCAAGTCCTTGAGAGGAAGCTCTGCATCTCTCCATGGAGACAAAGTGGGAACAACAAATTCAGCCCCTGACCTGGATCGTTCTCTCCCTGCCACCTCACCTGTGGGCAAAGGAGGACAGAGGGTCCTGAGACAACCACGCTCTGATGTCAACCGTGGGCTGGCAGAGGGTGTTCAGAGAATTAAGGATGCCAGACAGACTCGTCTGCCTGTCTCCCTCTGCATCACAGGGAAAGCAGGTCATAGACAGACTCAACTAGACAACAGAGATCCCCAAAAGCTGCTTGCAAAGCAAGCTGGGGCCAGATATGAGCCAAAGCGTAAGAGTGTGAGTTCCAGTGATAAAGGAGAAATGCAACAGGGCAAAAAGGTGGAGAAGTCAGAACCTGTTTCAATGCCCAGATGGTCTAGGGAGGTATTCACGGCTGAGGAGCTTGACACTCTTCAATTAAAAACTAGTGACATGTTGGCAACTAGCAAGCCAGGGAGCTCCCAAATGATAAATGTGAATGAGAATAAAGTAGAAACTACCGTGACCACTGGAAGCCCCCCACCCAAATTACCAGTTCCCCAAGATCCTAAATCATTAGACCTTAAAGAACAACTGTTCAGTGAGTTGAACTTTAAACTGGAGAACAGGGAGCATAGCCAGGCTCAAGGCCAACCCACTGACGCATCCCTTGCTTCAGATAACTTGACTAACGAGGCCTCACTGACTCATGCCCAGGGTGTCTCAGGTGGGGACATGGGAGCTTCCCAGGTGCTGCATGTCCATTTGGAGGACAGAGGAATCAGGATGGAGCAGCAGCAGGAACCTTGGGTCCCTAAGCATGCCTTAAGGAGGTGCCAGGATAAGAATTTCCCACCAACTGCAAAGAGAGTGAGCCCTCTGGAGCCCAAGGCAGAAGAGCTTGATCGAGGGGATAAAGGGTTCGGGACATCCCAACTTAGGAGGAAGCGTTTCCCTACTCAGGAGATGGTACTAGCGAAGACACTTGCGAGCAAGTCTTCCCAGATCCTATCACAGAAGGGACAGCCTCTTCCTGAAGGCCATATCAGAAAAAGAATGAAGCACTTCTTGCAATGGCTTTTTTCTGGGATAAAATACAAAAGGCAAGAAGATGCCCAGGAAAAGGGCAGCCCCATATCAACTGTGCAGAACAGAGGCCTAGTTAAAAGTAGAGCTGCCTTGACTGGGACAACTGAAGCTCAGAAAATCGCGACAGGCATCAGGAAGTTCCTAGATGAGAAACCGGGGTGTCAGTATGCAATGGATGTCACCTACTCTCAAGAGCCCCTTCCTTCCCCAGTGCAGTTTAGGAAAACTCAGCAAAAGGCGCAAGTGCAGGTCTGGACAGAGCCTGTCCAGGGGCATCCTTTCAACCACAGGGCTCCCTCCTGTAAACTGACAAATATCAAGTCCTGCCATCAAGAAGCTATCTTTGCTGGCCACAGTTATCCTCCAAGTAGTACAAGACAGATCAGAGATAAGAAGAGACACTCCCAGAAAGTTGTGGCATTCAAGGACCAGCGACTGTGTCACAAACATCCCCCACCAGTGTCCCACAGGGAGCCTGTGCCCCATCCAAGCCCCACCCGCAGGCGTCAAGCTGGCCAGGCACCCACCACTGCGCTCAGCACTGCTGAAGGCCCTGTGTTCAGACATCTGTCTCTACTGTCTAGACAGAAAACACTGCCCCAGAATTTCCAGGGATGAAGACTTCCCATCCAGAAATAACTCCTTCCTTGTAGAGATTATTGATTCTCCCCAATAAATATTTATCTAATAATAGTGTATCTTTTCTGTGTACTGTGTACTGTGTTGGGGGCATGGGTTTTGGGTAACTCAGGGCTTATGTGTAAGGGAAAGGAAGGAGATAGTTCAGCTCTTACTGATTGCTTCCTTTGGCTTTGGCTAAAAGGTGACCAGTCCTCTGGAGTTCTTGCTGAGAAATAGATATTGTGCCCCTTCCACCCCCGCCACCCCACCCCCGCCCCGCCCTGCCCGAAAGCCCATTTCCTCCCTGATGAAATTTGAGGAGGTGGGCTTTGTCTTCTGCCACTTAGCTTAGCCTTAATGAACATGTATAGCAGCCCACATCTCCCCCGTCACTGAATGTTTTATATCCTTTAGAGAAGTAGGGGAGATAGGTCTTTTGTGGAAAATGTCAGAGTCAATTGCTGATAAGCATGACTCGGCAGTGTGCCCTCCCTTTTGGAGCAGCAAAGACAAACCAAAGGAGCTGCATGTGCATCAGCAGCCCCCATATCCTAAGACCCTGGAGGACCATTTACAGCAAAAACCTATCCAGTTCTTCTGGGGTCTCCCGTCTCTGCACAGCGAGTCCTTGCCCTCTGCTGTTCATGTCTTGGCTGACAGTTCCTCAGTCTTTATTTTCAGTGGAAACTCGAATGCCTCCACAGGCCAAGAATCACCAGTGCTTCCCGATCCCCTGCCTCTGTCCTTGCCTGAGATTCAGCCTGAACCCTTGCCTCAAACCCTGCCTCAATCTCAGCCCCTACCTCTCACTCAGGTCCAGTCCCAGGCCGACCCTCAATCCCCACTCCCAGGCATACCATCTGATCTTCTACCCCAGATTAGGATCTGTGGAGTAAGTCTCCACAGACCTCAGGAGGAGTCAGAGTCTCCCTCCTCATCTGAAATTCAACAGCTGGAATGGAACATTTTGCAGAAACAACAGGAAAATTTGTGGGGTTTACCCTCTGTGGTCCAAAGATCTCGGGAAGACTTTTGTCCATCAGCTCCTAACACTCCTCGCCACTGGGCCCCCCAGGCCCACGTTTCAATCTCCGTCCTTCCTGGGGAGTTTCCTCTCAGTGATGAACTTCGGAAGAAACTAGAGCATCACCTTCGAAAGAGGTTCATCCAGCACGAGTGGGGCCTGCCCCACAGAATCTACGAGTCTGTGTCACTGAGATTGCCTCCAAATGGTTTTTCAGAGGCATCTGAGTCGGAGAGCAATAATGGAGTCTCACTGACCTCTGTGTTTAAGGGTCAGAGCAGCAAAAATGTAAATGTTGGATTGAGCCAAACTGGAAGCTTCCATGAGAGGAGCTCAGAAATGTTCCAGCTAGAGGAAGATGTGGGGAAACATCTGGGACACAGCCTAGAGAATGGCCCAAAAGATCACCTGTTGAATGACCCAAAGAGCTCTTCAGGTAAGGATCTGGGGTATGACTCTGAGAAAGACCTAAACAGTCAGATGGTGAGTCTCTCAGAGAAAAATTCAAGGGTGTCAGCAAAGAGTCTAAGTCGGAGACAACTTGAAAATGTCCTAAAAGTACATTTGAGCAAGAAGTTGGAGGACATACATGAGGGTCGGCTCCCTGAGACTGTGCGTAATTCATGGCATGCTATCAAGCAAACATTGCTTCTTTCTGTGAAATCCCACACCCAAACAAAACAGAGAAGTTTGCCCTCATCAGTGGGTGAGGCCTACCCCCTGAATACCTTCTAGGACCTGACTTTTGTTGATTCCAGTTCACAACAGATGCTGGAAGCCCATATTAAAAGGTTTCCTATGAGGATGTTGTGGGCCCTTCCCCGCAAGGTCCTTGAATCCATCCAGATCTTTAAATTGAAAGATGCCTCATGCCAGTCCTTGTCTCATGCCAACTTGCCCTCCTCAACCAATGTGATTTCTGAGGCAGACTCCAAATCTGGGAGCTTCAAGTCCTTGAGAGGAAGCTCTGCATCTCTCCATGGAGACAAAGTGGGAACAACAAATTCAGCCCCTGACCTGGATCGTTCTCTCCCTGCCACCTCACCTGTGGGCAAAGGAGGACAGAGGGTCCTGAGACAACCACGCTCTGATGTCAACCGTGGGCTGGCAGAGGGTGTTCAGAGAATTAAGGATGCCAGACAGACTCGTCTGCCTGTCTCCCTCTGCATCACAGGGAAAGCAGGTCATAGACAGACTCAACTAGACAACAGAGATCCCCAAAAGCTGCTTGCAAAGCAAGCTGGGGCCAGATATGAGCCAAAGCGTAAGAGTGTGAGTTCCAGTGATAAAGGAGAAATGCAACAGGGCAAAAAGGTGGAGAAGTCAGAACCTGTTTCAATGCCCAGATGGTCTAGGGAGGTATTCACGGCTGAGGAGCTTGACACTCTTCAATTAAAAACTAGTGACATGTTGGCAACTAGCAAGCCAGGGAGCTCCCAAATGATAAATGTGAATGAGAATAAAGTAGAAACTACCGTGACCACTGGAAGCCCCCCACCCAAATTACCAGTTCCCCAAGATCCTAAATCATTAGACCTTAAAGAACAACTGTTCAGTGAGTTGAACTTTAAACTGGAGAACAGGGAGCATAGCCAGGCTCAAGGCCAACCCACTGACGCATCCCTTGCTTCAGATAACTTGACTAACGAGGCCTCACTGACTCATGCCCAGGGTGTCTCAGGTGGGGACATGGGAGCTTCCCAGGTGCTGCATGTCCATTTGGAGGACAGAGGAATCAGGATGGAGCAGCAGCAGGAACCTTGGGTCCCTAAGCATGCCTTAAGGAGGTGCCAGGATAAGAATTTCCCACCAACTGCAAAGAGAGTGAGCCCTCTGGAGCCCAAGGCAGAAGAGCTTGATCGAGGGGATAAAGGGTTCGGGACATCCCAACTTAGGAGGAAGCGTTTCCCTACTCAGGAGATGGTACTAGCGAAGACACTTGCGAGCAAGTCTTCCCAGATCCTATCACAGAAGGGACAGCCTCTTCCTGAAGGCCATATCAGAAAAAGAATGAAGCACTTCTTGCAATGGCTTTTTTCTGGGATAAAATACAAAAGGCAAGAAGATGCCCAGGAAAAGGGCAGCCCCATATCAACTGTGCAGAACAGAGGCCTAGTTAAAAGTAGAGCTGCCTTGACTGGGACAACTGAAGCTCAGAAAATCGCGACAGGCATCAGGAAGTTCCTAGATGAGAAACCGGGGTGTCAGTATGCAATGGATGTCACCTACTCTCAAGAGCCCCTTCCTTCCCCAGTGCAGTTTAGGAAAACTCAGCAAAAGGCGCAAGTGCAGGTCTGGACAGAGCCTGTCCAGGGGCATCCTTTCAACCACAGGGCTCCCTCCTGTAAACTGACAAATATCAAGTCCTGCCATCAAGAAGCTATCTTTGCTGGCCACAGTTATCCTCCAAGTAGTACAAGACAGATCAGAGATAAGAAGAGACACTCCCAGAAAGTTGTGGCATTCAAGGACCAGCGACTGTGTCACAAACATCCCCCACCAGTGTCCCACAGGGAGCCTGTGCCCCATCCAAGCCCCACCCGCAGGCGTCAAGCTGGCCAGGCACCCACCACTGCGCTCAGCACTGCTGAAGGCCCTGTGTTCAGACATCTGTCTCTACTGTCTAGACAGAAAACACTGCCCCAGAATTTCCAGGGATGAAGACTTCCCATCCAGAAATAACTCCTTCCTTGTAGAGATTATTGATTCTCCCCAATAAATATTTATCTAATAATAGTGTATCTTTTCTGTGTACTGTGTACTGTGTTGGGGGCATGGGTTTTGGGTAACTCAGGGCTTATGTGTAAGGGAAAGGAAGGAGATAGTTCAGCTCTTACTGATTGCTTCCTTTGGCTTTGGCTAAAAGGTGACCAGTCCTCTGGAGTTCTTGCTGAGAAATAGATATTGTGCCCCTTCCACCCCCGCCACCCCACCCCCGCCCCGCCCTGCCCGAAAGCCCATTTCCTCCCTGATGAAATTTGAGGAGGTGGGCTTTGTCTTCTGCCACTTAGCTTAGCCTTAATGAACATGTATAGCAGCCCACATCTCCCCCGTCACTGAATGTTTTATATCCTTTAGAGAAGTAGGGGAGATAGGTCTTTTGTGGAAAATGTCAGAGTCAATTGCTGATAAGCATGACTCGGCAGTGTGCCCTCCCTTTTGGAGCAGCAAAGACAAACCAAAGGAGCTGCATGTGCATCAGCAGCCCCCATATCCTAAGACCCTGGAGGACCATTTACAGCAAAAACCTATCCAGTTCTTCTGGGGTCTCCCGTCTCTGCACAGCGAGTCCTTGCCCTCTGCTGTTCATGTCTTGGCTGACAGTTCCTCAGTCTTTATTTTCAGTGGAAACTCGAATGCCTCCACAGGCCAAGAATCACCAGTGCTTCCCGATCCCCTGCCTCTGTCCTTGCCTGAGATTCAGCCTGAACCCTTGCCTCAAACCCTGCCTCAATCTCAGCCCCTACCTCTCACTCAGGTCCAGTCCCAGGCCGACCCTCAATCCCCACTCCCAGGCATACCATCTGATCTTCTACCCCAGATTAGGATCTGTGGAGTAAGTCTCCACAGACCTCAGGAGGAGTCAGAGTCTCCCTCCTCATCTGAAATTCAACAGCTGGAATGGAACATTTTGCAGAAACAACAGGAAAATTTGTGGGGTTTACCCTCTGTGGTCCAAAGATCTCGGGAAGACTTTTGTCCATCAGCTCCTAACACTCCTCGCCACTGGGCCCCCCAGGCCCACGTTTCAATCTCCGTCCTTCCTGGGGAGTTTCCTCTCAGTGATGAACTTCGGAAGAAACTAGAGCATCACCTTCGAAAGAGGTTCATCCAGCACGAGTGGGGCCTGCCCCACAGAATCTACGAGTCTGTGTCACTGAGATTGCCTCCAAATGGTTTTTCAGAGGCATCTGAGTCGGAGAGCAATAATGGAGTCTCACTGACCTCTGTGTTTAAGGGTCAGAGCAGCAAAAATGTAAATGTTGGATTGAGCCAAACTGGAAGCTTCCATGAGAGGAGCTCAGAAATGTTCCAGCTAGAGGAAGATGTGGGGAAACATCTGGGACACAGCCTAGAGAATGGCCCAAAAGATCACCTGTTGAATGACCCAAAGAGCTCTTCAGGTAAGGATCTGGGGTATGACTCTGAGAAAGACCTAAACAGTCAGATGGTGAGTCTCTCAGAGAAAAATTCAAGGGTGTCAGCAAAGAGTCTAAGTCGGAGACAACTTGAAAATGTCCTAAAAGTACATTTGAGCAAGAAGTTGGAGGACATACATGAGGGTCGGCTCCCTGAGACTGTGCGTAATTCATGGCATGCTATCAAGCAAACATTGCTTCTTTCTGTGAAATCCCACACCCAAACAAAACAGAGAAGTTTGCCCTCATCAGTGGGTGAGGCCTACCCCCTGAATACCTTCTAGGACCTGACTTTTGTTGATTCCAGTTCACAACAGATGCTGGAAGCCCATATTAAAAGGTTTCCTATGAGGATGTTGTGGGCCCTTCCCCGCAAGGTCCTTGAATCCATCCAGATCTTTAAATTGAAAGATGCCTCATGCCAGTCCTTGTCTCATGCCAACTTGCCCTCCTCAACCAATGTGATTTCTGAGGCAGACTCCAAATCTGGGAGCTTCAAGTCCTTGAGAGGAAGCTCTGCATCTCTCCATGGAGACAAAGTGGGAACAACAAATTCAGCCCCTGACCTGGATCGTTCTCTCCCTGCCACCTCACCTGTGGGCAAAGGAGGACAGAGGGTCCTGAGACAACCACGCTCTGATGTCAACCGTGGGCTGGCAGAGGGTGTTCAGAGAATTAAGGATGCCAGACAGACTCGTCTGCCTGTCTCCCTCTGCATCACAGGGAAAGCAGGTCATAGACAGACTCAACTAGACAACAGAGATCCCCAAAAGCTGCTTGCAAAGCAAGCTGGGGCCAGATATGAGCCAAAGCGTAAGAGTGTGAGTTCCAGTGATAAAGGAGAAATGCAACAGGGCAAAAAGGTGGAGAAGTCAGAACCTGTTTCAATGCCCAGATGGTCTAGGGAGGTATTCACGGCTGAGGAGCTTGACACTCTTCAATTAAAAACTAGTGACATGTTGGCAACTAGCAAGCCAGGGAGCTCCCAAATGATAAATGTGAATGAGAATAAAGTAGAAACTACCGTGACCACTGGAAGCCCCCCACCCAAATTACCAGTTCCCCAAGATCCTAAATCATTAGACCTTAAAGAACAACTGTTCAGTGAGTTGAACTTTAAACTGGAGAACAGGGAGCATAGCCAGGCTCAAGGCCAACCCACTGACGCATCCCTTGCTTCAGATAACTTGACTAACGAGGCCTCACTGACTCATGCCCAGGGTGTCTCAGGTGGGGACATGGGAGCTTCCCAGGTGCTGCATGTCCATTTGGAGGACAGAGGAATCAGGATGGAGCAGCAGCAGGAACCTTGGGTCCCTAAGCATGCCTTAAGGAGGTGCCAGGATAAGAATTTCCCACCAACTGCAAAGAGAGTGAGCCCTCTGGAGCCCAAGGCAGAAGAGCTTGATCGAGGGGATAAAGGGTTCGGGACATCCCAACTTAGGAGGAAGCGTTTCCCTACTCAGGAGATGGTACTAGCGAAGACACTTGCGAGCAAGTCTTCCCAGATCCTATCACAGAAGGGACAGCCTCTTCCTGAAGGCCATATCAGAAAAAGAATGAAGCACTTCTTGCAATGGCTTTTTTCTGGGATAAAATACAAAAGGCAAGAAGATGCCCAGGAAAAGGGCAGCCCCATATCAACTGTGCAGAACAGAGGCCTAGTTAAAAGTAGAGCTGCCTTGACTGGGACAACTGAAGCTCAGAAAATCGCGACAGGCATCAGGAAGTTCCTAGATGAGAAACCGGGGTGTCAGTATGCAATGGATGTCACCTACTCTCAAGAGCCCCTTCCTTCCCCAGTGCAGTTTAGGAAAACTCAGCAAAAGGCGCAAGTGCAGGTCTGGACAGAGCCTGTCCAGGGGCATCCTTTCAACCACAGGGCTCCCTCCTGTAAACTGACAAATATCAAGTCCTGCCATCAAGAAGCTATCTTTGCTGGCCACAGTTATCCTCCAAGTAGTACAAGACAGATCAGAGATAAGAAGAGACACTCCCAGAAAGTTGTGGCATTCAAGGACCAGCGACTGTGTCACAAACATCCCCCACCAGTGTCCCACAGGGAGCCTGTGCCCCATCCAAGCCCCACCCGCAGGCGTCAAGCTGGCCAGGCACCCACCACTGCGCTCAGCACTGCTGAAGGCCCTGTGTTCAGACATCTGTCTCTACTGTCTAGACAGAAAACACTGCCCCAGAATTTCCAGGGATGAAGACTTCCCATCCAGAAATAACTCCTTCCTTGTAGAGATTATTGATTCTCCCCAATAAATATTTATCTAATAATAGTGTATCTTTTCTGTGTACTGTGTACTGTGTTGGGGGCATGGGTTTTGGGTAACTCAGGGCTTATGTGTAAGGGAAAGGAAGGAGATAGTTCAGCTCTTACTGATTGCTTCCTTTGGCTTTGGCTAAAAGGTGACCAGTCCTCTGGAGTTCTTGCTGAGAAATAGATATTGTGCCCCTTCCACCCCCGCCACCCCACCCCCGCCCCGCCCTGCCCGAAAGCCCATTTCCTCCCTGATGAAATTTGAGGAGGTGGGCTTTGTCTTCTGCCACTTAGCTTAGCCTTAATGAACATGTATAGCAGCCCACATCTCCCCCGTCACTGAATGTTTTATATCCTTTAGAGAAGTAGGGGAGATAGGTCTTTTGTGGAAAATGTCAGAGTCAATTGCTGATAAGCATGACTCGGCAGTGTGCCCTCCCTTTTGGAGCAGCAAAGACAAACCAAAGGAGCTGCATGTGCATCAGCAGCCCCCATATCCTAAGACCCTGGAGGACCATTTACAGCAAAAACCTATCCAGTTCTTCTGGGGTCTCCCGTCTCTGCACAGCGAGTCCTTGCCCTCTGCTGTTCATGTCTTGGCTGACAGTTCCTCAGTCTTTATTTTCAATGGAAACTCGAATGCCTCCACAGGCCAAGAATCACCAGTGCTTCCCGATCCCCTGCCTCTGTCCTTGCCTGAGATTCAGCCTGAACCCTTGCCTCAAACCCTGCCTCAATCTCAGCCCCTACCTCTCACTCAGGTCCAGTCCCAGGCCGACCCTCAATCCCCACTCCCAGGCATACCATCTGATCCTCTACCGCATATTAGGATCTGTGGAGTAAGTCTCCACAGACCTCAGGAGGAGTCAGAGTCTCTCTCCTCATCTGAAATTCAACAGCTGGAATGGAACATTTTGCAGAAACAACAGGAAAATTTGTGGGGTTTACCCTCTGTGGTCCAAAGATCTCGAGAAGACTTTTGTCCATCAGCTCCTAACACTCCTCGCCACTGGGCCCCCCAGGCCCATGTTTCAATCTCCGTCCTTCCTGGGGAGTTTCCTCTCTGTGATGAACTTCGGAACCTCTCATTTCTCAGTCCTGATGTCCCGACACTCCCGGAGACACAAATCCAAAAGAGGAGCGATTTCCTGATGTGGAAGGAAAAGGAAAAGAGAAAAGATTCTTTTCCAGAACAACTTAGGCCAGACTACCAACTAAATTCTTCATGGAAAATGTCAGAGTCAATTGCTGATAAGCATGACTCGGCAGTGTGCCCTCCCTTTTGGAGCAGCAAAGACAAACCAAAGGAGCTGCATGTGCATCAGCAGCCCCCATATCCTAAGACCCTGGAGGACCATTTACAGCAAAAACCTATCCAGTTCTTCTGGGGTCTCCCGTCTCTGCACAGCGAGTCCTTGCCCTCTGCTGTTCATGTCTTGGCTGACAGTTCCTCAGTCTTTATTTTCAATGGAAACTCGAATGTCTCCACAGGCCAAGAATCACCAGTGCTTCCCGATCCCCTGCCTCTGTCCTTGCCTGAGATTCAGCCTGAACCCTTGCCTCAAACCCTGCCTCAATCTCAGCCCCTACCTCTCACTCAGGTCCAGTCCCAGGCCGACCCTCAATCCCCACTCCCAGGCATACCATCTGATCCTCTACCCCAGAATAGGATCTGTGGAGTAAGTCTCCACAGACCTCAGGAGGAGTCAGAGTCTCTCTCCTCATCTGAAATTCAACAGCTGGAATGGAACATTTTGCAGAAACAACAGGAAAATTTGTGGGGTTTACCCTCTGTGGTCCAAAGATCTCGAGAAGACTTTTGTCCATCAGCTCCTAACACTCCTCGCCACTGGGCCCCCCAGGCCCATGTTTCAATCTCCGTCCTTCCTGGGGAGTTTCCTCTCTGTGATGAACTTCGGAACCTCTCATTTCTCAGTCCTGATGTCCCGACACTCCCGGAGACACAAATCCAAAAGAGGAGCGATTTCCTGATGTGGAAGGAAAAGGAAAAGAGAAAAGATTCTTTTCCAGAACAACTTAGGCCAGACTACCAACTAAATTCTTCATGGAAAATGTCAGAGTCAATTGCTGATAAGCATGACTCGGCAGTGTGCCCTCCCTTTTGGAGCAGCAAAGACAAACCAAAGGAGCTGCATGTGCATCAGCAGCCCCCATATCCTAAGACCCTGGAGGACCATTTACAGCAAAAACCTATCCAGTTCTTCTGGGGTCTCCCGTCTCTGCACAGCGAGTCCTTGCCCTCTGCTGTTCATGTCTTGGCTGACAGTTCCTCAGTCTTTATTTTCAATGGAAACTCGAATGCCTCCACAGGCCAAGAATCACCAGTGCTTCCCGATCCCCTGCCTCTGTCCTTGCCTGAGATTCAGCCTGAACCCTTGCCTCAAACCCTGCCTCAATCTCAGCCCCTACCTCTCACTCAGGTCCAGTCCCAGGCCGACCCTCAATCCCCACTCCCAGGCATACCATCTGATCCTCTACCGCATATTAGGATCTGTGGAGTAAGTCTCCACAGACCTCAGGAGGAGTCAGAGTCTCTCTCCTCATCTGAAATTCAACAGCTGGAATGGAACATTTTGCAGAAACAACAGGAAAATTTGTGGGGTTTACCCTCTGTGGTCCAAAGATCTCGAGAAGACTTTTGTCCATCAGCTCCTAACACTCCTCGCCACTGGGCCCCCCAGGCCCATGTTTCAATCTCCGTCCTTCCTGGGGAGTTTCCTCTCTGTGATGAACTTCGGAACCTCTCATTTCTCAGTCCTGATGTCCCGACACTCCCGGAGACACAAATCCAAAAGAGGAGCGATTTCCTGATGTGGAAGGAAAAGGAAAAGAGAAAAGATTCTTTTCCAGAACAACTTAGGCCAGACTACCAACTAAATTCTTCATGGAAAATGTCAGAGTCAATTGCTGATAAGCATGACTCGGCAGTGTGCCCTCCCTTTTGGAGCAGCAAAGACAAACCAAAGGAGCTGCATGTGCATCAGCAGCCCCCATATCCTAAGACCCTGGAGGACCATTTACAGCAAAAACCTATCCAGTTCTTCTGGGGTCTCCCGTCTCTGCACAGCGAGTCCTTGCCCTCTGCTGTTCATGTCTTGGCTGACAGTTCCTCAGTCTTTATTTTCAATGGAAACTCGAATGTCTCCACAGGCCAAGAATCACCAGTGCTTCCCGATCCCCTGCCTCTGTCCTTGCCTGAGATTCAGCCTGAACCCTTGCCTCAAACCCTGCCTCAATCTCAGCCCCTACCTCTCACTCAGGTCCAGTCCCAGGCCGACCCTCAATCCCCACTCCCAGGCATACCATCTGATCCTCTACCCCAGAATAGGATCTGTGGAGTAAGTCTCCACAGACCTCAGGAGGAGTCAGAGTCTCTCTCCTCATCTGAAATTCAACAGCTGGAATGGAACATTTTGCAGAAACAACAGGAAAATTTGTGGGGTTTACCCTCTGTGGTCCAAAGATCTCGAGAAGACTTTTGTCCATCAGCTCCTAACACTCCTCGCCACTGGGCCCCCCAGGCCCATGTTTCAATCTCCGTCCTTCCTGGGGAGTTTCCTCTCTGTGATGAACTTCGGAACCTCTCATTTCTCAGTCCTGATGTCCCGACACTCCCGGAGACACAAATCCAAAAGAGGAGCGATTTCCTGATGTGGAAGGAAAAGGAAAAGAGAAAAGATTCTTTTCCAGAACAACTTAGGCCAGACTACCAACTAAATTCTTCATGGAAAATGTCAGAGTCAATTGCTGATAAGCATGACTCGGCAGTGTGCCCTCCCTTTTGGAGCAGCAAAGACAAACCAAAGGAGCTGCATGTGCATCAGCAGCCCCCATATCCTAAGACCCTGGAGGACCATTTACAGCAAAAACCTATCCAGTTCTTCTGGGGTCTCCCGTCTCTGCACAGCGAGTCCTTGCCCTCTGCTGTTCATGTCTTGGCTGACAGTTCCTCAGTCTTTATTTTCAATGGAAACTCGAATGCCTCCACAGGCCAAGAATCACCAGTGCTTCCCGATCCCCTGCCTCTGTCCTTGCCTGAGATTCAGCCTGAACCCTTGCCTCAAACCCTGCCTCAATCTCAGCCCCTACCTCTCACTCAGGTCCAGTCCCAGGCCGACCCTCAATCCCCACTCCCAGGCATACCATCTGATCTTCTACCCCAGATTAGGATCTGTGGAGTAAGTCTCCACAGACCTCAGGAGGAGTCAGAGTCTCCCTCCTCATCTGAAATTCAACAGCTGGAATGGAACATTTTGCAGAAACAACAGGAAAATTTGTGGGGTTTACCCTCTGTGGTCCAAAGATCTCGGGAAGACTTTTGTCCATCAGCTCCTAACACTCCTCGCCACTGGGCCCCCCAGGCCCACGTTTCAATCTCCGTCCTTCCTGGGGAGTTTCCTCTCAGTGATGAACTTCGGAAGAAACTAGAGCATCACCTTCGAAAGAGGTTCATCCAGCACGAGTGGGGCCTGCCCCACAGAATCTACGAGTCTGTGTCACTGAGATTGCCTCCAAATGGTTTTTCAGAGGCATCTGAGTCGGAGAGCAATAATGGAGTCTCACTGACCTCTGTGTTTAAGGGTCAGAGCAGCAAAAATGTAAATGTTGGATTGAGCCAAACTGGAAGCTTCCATGAGAGGAGCTCAGAAATGTTCCAGCTAGAGGAAGATGTGGGGAAACATCTGGGACACAGCCTAGAGAATGGCCCAAAAGATCACCTGTTGAATGACCCAAAGAGCTCTTCAGGTAAGGATCTGGGGTATGACTCTGAGAAAGACCTAAACAGTCAGATGGTGAGTCTCTCAGAGAAAAATTCAAGGGTGTCAGCAAAGAGTCTAAGTCGGAGACAACTTGAAAATGTCCTAAAAGTACATTTGAGCAAGAAGTTGGAGGACATACATGAGGGTCGGCTCCCTGAGACTGTGCGTAATTCATGGCATGCTATCAAGCAAACATTGCTTCTTTCTGTGAAATCCCACACCCAAACAAAACAGAGAAGTTTGCCCTCATCAGTGGGTGAGGCCTACCCCCTGAATACCTTCCAGGACCTGACTTTTGTTGATTCCAGTCCACAACAGATGCTGGAAGCCCATATTAAAAGGTTTCCTATGAGGATGTTGTGGGCCCTTCCCCGCAAGGTCCTTGAATCCATCCAGATCTTTAAATTGAAAGATGCCTCATGCCAGTCCTTGTCTCATGCCAACTTGCCCTCCTCAACCAATGTGATTTCTGAGGCAGACTCCAAATCTGGGAGCTTCAAGTCCTTGAGAGGAAGCTCTGCATCTCTCCATGGAGACAAAGTGGGAACAACAAATTCAGCCCCTGACCTGGATCGTTCTCTCCCTGCCACCTCACCTGTGGGCAAAGGAGGACAGAGGGTCCTGAGACAACCACGCTCTGATGTCAACCGTGGGCTGGCAGAGGGTGTTCAGAGAATTAAGGATGCCAGACAGACTCGTCTGCCTGTCTCCCTCTGCATCACAGGGAAAGCAGGTCATAGACAGACTCAACTAGCCAACAGAGATCCCCAAAAGCTGCTTGCAAAGCAAGCTGGGGCCAGATATGAGCCAAAGCGTAAGAGTGTGAGTTCCAGTGATAAAGGAGAAATGCAACAGGGCAAAAAGGTGGAGAAGTCAGAACCTGTTTCAATGCCCAGATGGTCTAGGGAGGTATTCACGGCTGAGGAGCTTGACACTCTTCAATTAAAAACTAGTGACATGTTGGCAACTAGCAAGCCAGGGAGCTCCCAAATGATAAATGTGAATGAGAATAAAGTAGAAACTACCGTGACCACTGGAAGCCCCCCACCCAAATTACCAGTTCCCCAAGATCCTAAATCATTAGACCTTAAAGAACAACTGTTCAGTGAGTTGAACTTTAAACTGGAGAACAGGGAGCATAGCCAGGCTCAAGGCCAACCCACTGACGCATCCCTTGCTTCAGATAACTTGACTAACGAGGCCTCACTGACTCATGCCCAGGGTGTCTCAGGTGGGGACATGGGAGCTTCCCAGGTGCTGCATGTCCATTTGGAGGACAGAGGAATCAGGATGGAGCAGCAGCAGGAACCTTGGGTCCCTAAGCATGCCTTAAGGAGGTGCCAGGATAAGAATTTCCCACCAACTGCAAAGAGAGTGAGCCCTCTGGAGCCCAAGGCAGAAGAGCTTGATCGAGGGGATAAAGGGTTCGGGACATCCCAACTTAGGAGGAAGCGTTTCCCTACTCAGGAGATGGTACTAGCGAAGACACTTGCGAGCAAGTCTTCCCAGATCCTATCACAGAAGGGACAGCCTCTTCCTGAAGGCCATATCAGAAAAAGAATGAAGCACTTCTTGCAATGGCTTTTTTCTGGGATAAAATACAAAAGGCAAGAAGATGCCCAGGAAAAGGGCAGCCCCATATCAACTGTGCAGAACAGAGGCCTAGTTAAAAGTAGAGCTGCCTTGACTGGGACAACTGAAGCTCAGAAAATCGCGACAGGCATCAGGAAGTTCCTAGATGAGAAACCGGGGTGTCAGTATGCAATGGATGTCACCTACTCTCAAGAGCCCCTTCCTTCCCCAGTGCAGTTTAGGAAAACTCAGCAAAAGGCGCAAGTGCAGGTCTGGACAGAGCCTGTCCAGGGGCATCCTTTCAACCACAGGGCTCCCTCCTGTAAACTGACAAATATCAAGTCCTGCCATCAAGAAGCTATCTTTGCTGGCCACAGTTATCCTCCAAGTAGTACAAGACAGATCAGAGATAAGAAGAGACACTCCCAGAAAGTTGTGGCATTCAAGGACCAGCGACTGTGTCACAAACATCCCCCACCAGTGTCCCACAGGGAGCCTGTGCCCCATCCAAGCCCCACCCGCAGGCGTCAAGCTGGCCAGGCACCCACCACTGCGCTCAGCACTGCTGAAGGCCCTGTGTTCAGACATCTGTCTCTACTGTCTAGACAGAAAACACTGCCCCAGAATTTCCAGGGATGAAGACTTCCCATCCAGAAATAACTCCTTCCTTGTAGAGATTATTGATTCTCCCCAATAAATATTTATCTAATAATAGTGTATCTTTTCTGTGTACTGTGTACTGTGTTGGGGGCATGGGTTTTGGGTAACTCAGGGCTTATGTGTAAGGGAAAGGAAGGAGATAGTTCAGCTCTTACTGATTGCTTCCTTTGGCTTTGGCTAAAAGGTGACCAGTCCTCTGGAGTTCTTGCTGAGAAATAGATATTGTGCCCCTTCCACCCCCGCCACCCCACCCCCGCCCCGCCCTGCCCGAAAGCCCATTTCCTCCCTGATGAAATTTGAGGAGGTGGGCTTTGTCTTCTGCCACTTAGCTTAGCCTTAATGAACATGTATAGCAGCCCACATCTCCCCCGTCACTGAATGTTTTATATCCTTTAGAGAAGTAGGGGAGATAGGTCTTTTGTGGAAAATGTCAGAGTCAATTGCTGATAAGCATGACTCGGCAGTGTGCCCTCCCTTTTGGAGCAGCAAAGACAAACCAAAGGAGCTGCATGTGCATCAGCAGCCCCCATATCCTAAGACCCTGGAGGACCATTTACAGCAAAAACCTATCCAGTTCTTCTGGGGTCTCCCGTCTCTGCACAGCGAGTCCTTGCCCTCTGCTGTTCATGTCTTGGCTGACAGTTCCTCAGTCTTTATTTTCAATGGAAACTCGAATGCCTCCACAGGCCAAGAATCACCAGTGCTTCCCGATCCCCTGCCTCTGTCCTTGCCTGAGATTCAGCCTGAACCCTTGCCTCAAACCCTGCCTCAATCTCAGCCCCTACCTCTCACTCAGGTCCAGTCCCAGGCCGACCCTCAATCCCCACTCCCAGGCATACCATCTGATCTTCTACCCCAGATTAGGATCTGTGGAGTAAGTCTCCACAGACCTCAGGAGGAGTCAGAGTCTCCCTCCTCATCTGAAATTCAACAGCTGGAATGGAACATTTTGCAGAAACAACAGGAAAATTTGTGGGGTTTACCCTCTGTGGTCCAAAGATCTCGGGAAGACTTTTGTCCATCAGCTCCTAACACTCCTCGCCACTGGGCCCCCCAGGCCCACGTTTCAATCTCCGTCCTTCCTGGGGAGTTTCCTCTCAGTGATGAACTTCGGAAGAAACTAGAGCATCACCTTCGAAAGAGGTTCATCCAGCACGAGTGGGGCCTGCCCCACAGAATCTACGAGTCTGTGTCACTGAGATTGCCTCCAAATGGTTTTTCAGAGGCATCTGAGTCGGAGAGCAATAATGGAGTCTCACTGACCTCTGTGTTTAAGGGTCAGAGCAGCAAAAATGTAAATGTTGGATTGAGCCAAACTGGAAGCTTCCATGAGAGGAGCTCAGAAATGTTCCAGCTAGAGGAAGATGTGGGGAAACATCTGGGACACAGCCTAGAGAATGGCCCAAAAGATCACCTGTTGAATGACCCAAAGAGCTCTTCAGGTAAGGATCTGGGGTATGACTCTGAGAAAGACCTAAACAGTCAGATGGTGAGTCTCTCAGAGAAAAATTCAAGGGTGTCAGCAAAGAGTCTAAGTCGGAGACAACTTGAAAATGTCCTAAAAGTACATTTGAGCAAGAAGTTGGAGGACATACATGAGGGTCGGCTCCCTGAGACTGTGCGTAATTCATGGCATGCTATCAAGCAAACATTGCTTCTTTCTGTGAAATCCCACACCCAAACAAAACAGAGAAGTTTGCCCTCATCAGTGGGTGAGGCCTACCCCCTGAATACCTTCCAGGACCTGACTTTTGTTGATTCCAGTCCACAACAGATGCTGGAAGCCCATATTAAAAGGTTTCCTATGAGGATGTTGTGGGCCCTTCCCCGCAAGGTCCTTGAATCCATCCAGATCTTTAAATTGAAAGATGCCTCATGCCAGTCCTTGTCTCATGCCAACTTGCCCTCCTCAACCAATGTGATTTCTGAGGCAGACTCCAAATCTGGGAGCTTCAAGTCCTTGAGAGGAAGCTCTGCATCTCTCCATGGAGACAAAGTGGGAACAACAAATTCAGCCCCTGACCTGGATCGTTCTCTCCCTGCCACCTCACCTGTGGGCAAAGGAGGACAGAGGGTCCTGAGACAACCACGCTCTGATGTCAACCGTGGGCTGGCAGAGGGTGTTCAGAGAATTAAGGATGCCAGACAGACTCGTCTGCCTGTCTCCCTCTGCATCACAGGGAAAGCAGGTCATAGACAGACTCAACTAGCCAACAGAGATCCCCAAAAGCTGCTTGCAAAGCAAGCTGGGGCCAGATATGAGCCAAAGCGTAAGAGTGTGAGTTCCAGTGATAAAGGAGAAATGCAACAGGGCAAAAAGGTGGAGAAGTCAGAACCTGTTTCAATGCCCAGATGGTCTAGGGAGGTATTCACGGCTGAGGAGCTTGACACTCTTCAATTAAAAACTAGTGACATGTTGGCAACTAGCAAGCCAGGGAGCTCCCAAATGATAAATGTGAATGAGAATAAAGTAGAAACTACCGTGACCACTGGAAGCCCCCCACCCAAATTACCAGTTCCCCAAGATCCTAAATCATTAGACCTTAAAGAACAACTGTTCAGTGAGTTGAACTTTAAACTGGAGAACAGGGAGCATAGCCAGGCTCAAGGCCAACCCACTGACGCATCCCTTGCTTCAGATAACTTGACTAACGAGGCCTCACTGACTCATGCCCAGGGTGTCTCAGGTGGGGACATGGGAGCTTCCCAGGTGCTGCATGTCCATTTGGAGGACAGAGGAATCAGGATGGAGCAGCAGCAGGAACCTTGGGTCCCTAAGCATGCCTTAAGGAGGTGCCAGGATAAGAATTTCCCACCAACTGCAAAGAGAGTGAGCCCTCTGGAGCCCAAGGCAGAAGAGCTTGATCGAGGGGATAAAGGGTTCGGGACATCCCAACTTAGGAGGAAGCGTTTCCCTACTCAGGAGATGGTACTAGCGAAGACACTTGCGAGCAAGTCTTCCCAGATCCTATCACAGAAGGGACAGCCTCTTCCTGAAGGCCATATCAGAAAAAGAATGAAGCACTTCTTGCAATGGCTTTTTTCTGGGATAAAATACAAAAGGCAAGAAGATGCCCAGGAAAAGGGCAGCCCCATATCAACTGTGCAGAACAGAGGCCTAGTTAAAAGTAGAGCTGCCTTGACTGGGACAACTGAAGCTCAGAAAATCGCGACAGGCATCAGGAAGTTCCTAGATGAGAAACCGGGGTGTCAGTATGCAATGGATGTCACCTACTCTCAAGAGCCCCTTCCTTCCCCAGTGCAGTTTAGGAAAACTCAGCAAAAGGCGCAAGTGCAGGTCTGGACAGAGCCTGTCCAGGGGCATCCTTTCAACCACAGGGCTCCCTCCTGTAAACTGACAAATATCAAGTCCTGCCATCAAGAAGCTATCTTTGCTGGCCACAGTTATCCTCCAAGTAGTACAAGACAGATCAGAGATAAGAAGAGACACTCCCAGAAAGTTGTGGCATTCAAGGACCAGCGACTGTGTCACAAACATCCCCCACCAGTGTCCCACAGGGAGCCTGTGCCCCATCCAAGCCCCACCCGCAGGCGTCAAGCTGGCCAGGCACCCACCACTGCGCTCAGCACTGCTGAAGGCCCTGTGTTCAGACATCTGTCTCTACTGTCTAGACAGAAAACACTGCCCCAGAATTTCCAGGGATGAAGACTTCCCATCCAGAAATAACTCCTTCCTTGTAGAGATTATTGATTCTCCCCAATAAATATTTATCTAATAATAGTGTATCTTTTCTGTGTACTGTGTACTGTGTTGGGGGCATGGGTTTTGGGTAACTCAGGGCTTATGTGTAAGGGAAAGGAAGGAGATAGTTCAGCTCTTACTGATTGCTTCCTTTGGCTTTGGCTAAAAGGTGACCAGTCCTCTGGAGTTCTTGCTGAGAAATAGATATTGTGCCCCTTCCACCCCCGCCACCCCACCCCCGCCCCGCCCTGCCCGAAAGCCCATTTCCTCCCTGATGAAATTTGAGGAGGTGGGCTTTGTCTTCTGCCACTTAGCTTAGCCTTAATGAACATGTATAGCAGCCCACATCTCCCCCGTCACTGAATGTTTTATATCCTTTAGAGAAGTAGGGGAGATAGGTCTTTTGTGGAAAATGTCAGAGTCAATTGCTGATAAGCATGACTCGGCAGTGTGCCCTCCCTTTTGGAGCAGCAAAGACAAACCAAAGGAGCTGCATGTGCATCAGCAGCCCCCATATCCTAAGACCCTGGAGGACCATTTACAGCAAAAACCTATCCAGTTCTTCTGGGGTCTCCCGTCTCTGCACAGCGAGTCCTTGCCCTCTGCTGTTCATGTCTTGGCTGACAGTTCCTCAGTCTTTATTTTCAATGGAAACTCGAATGCCTCCACAGGCCAAGAATCACCAGTGCTTCCCGATCCCCTGCCTCTGTCCTTGCCTGAGATTCAGCCTGAACCCTTGCCTCAAACCCTGCCTCAATCTCAGCCCCTACCTCTCACTCAGGTCCAGTCCCAGGCCGACCCTCAATCCCCACTCCCAGGCATACCATCTGATCTTCTACCCCAGATTAGGATCTGTGGAGTAAGTCTCCACAGACCTCAGGAGGAGTCAGAGTCTCCCTCCTCATCTGAAATTCAACAGCTGGAATGGAACATTTTGCAGAAACAACAGGAAAATTTGTGGGGTTTACCCTCTGTGGTCCAAAGATCTCGGGAAGACTTTTGTCCATCAGCTCCTAACACTCCTCGCCACTGGGCCCCCCAGGCCCACGTTTCAATCTCCGTCCTTCCTGGGGAGTTTCCTCTCAGTGATGAACTTCGGAAGAAACTAGAGCATCACCTTCGAAAGAGGTTCATCCAGCACGAGTGGGGCCTGCCCCACAGAATCTACGAGTCTGTGTCACTGAGATTGCCTCCAAATGGTTTTTCAGAGGCATCTGAGTCGGAGAGCAATAATGGAGTCTCACTGACCTCTGTGTTTAAGGGTCAGAGCAGCAAAAATGTAAATGTTGGATTGAGCCAAACTGGAAGCTTCCATGAGAGGAGCTCAGAAATGTTCCAGCTAGAGGAAGATGTGGGGAAACATCTGGGACACAGCCTAGAGAATGGCCCAAAAGATCACCTGTTGAATGACCCAAAGAGCTCTTCAGGTAAGGATCTGGGGTATGACTCTGAGAAAGACCTAAACAGTCAGATGGTGAGTCTCTCAGAGAAAAATTCAAGGGTGTCAGCAAAGAGTCTAAGTCGGAGACAACTTGAAAATGTCCTAAAAGTACATTTGAGCAAGAAGTTGGAGGACATACATGAGGGTCGGCTCCCTGAGACTGTGCGTAATTCATGGCATGCTATCAAGCAAACATTGCTTCTTTCTGTGAAATCCCACACCCAAACAAAACAGAGAAGTTTGCCCTCATCAGTGGGTGAGGCCTACCCCCTGAATACCTTCTAGGACCTGACTTTTGTTGATTCCAGTTCACAACAGATGCTGGAAGCCCATATTAAAAGGTTTCCTATGAGGATGTTGTGGGCCCTTCCCCGCAAGGTCCTTGAATCCATCCAGATCTTTAAATTGAAAGATGCCTCATGCCAGTCCTTGTCTCATGCCAACTTGCCCTCCTCAACCAATGTGATTTCTGAGGCAGACTCCAAATCTGGGAGCTTCAAGTCCTTGAGAGGAAGCTCTGCATCTCTCCATGGAGACAAAGTGGGAACAACAAATTCAGCCCCTGACCTGGATCGTTCTCTCCCTGCCACCTCACCTGTGGGCAAAGGAGGACAGAGGGTCCTGAGACAACCACGCTCTGATGTCAACCGTGGGCTGGCAGAGGGTGTTCAGAGAATTAAGGATGCCAGACAGACTCGTCTGCCTGTCTCCCTCTGCATCACAGGGAAAGCAGGTCATAGACAGACTCAACTAGACAACAGAGATCCCCAAAAGCTGCTTGCAAAGCAAGCTGGGGCCAGATATGAGCCAAAGCGTAAGAGTGTGAGTTCCAGTGATAAAGGAGAAATGCAACAGGGCAAAAAGGTGGAGAAGTCAGAACCTGTTTCAATGCCCAGATGGTCTAGGGAGGTATTCACGGCTGAGGAGCTTGACACTCTTCAATTAAAAACTAGTGACATGTTGGCAACTAGCAAGCCAGGGAGCTCCCAAATGATAAATGTGAATGAGAATAAAGTAGAAACTACCGTGACCACTGGAAGCCCCCCACCCAAATTACCAGTTCCCCAAGATCCTAAATCATTAGACCTTAAAGAACAACTGTTCAGTGAGTTGAACTTTAAACTGGAGAACAGGGAGCATAGCCAGGCTCAAGGCCAACCCACTGACGCATCCCTTGCTTCAGATAACTTGACTAACGAGGCCTCACTGACTCATGCCCAGGGTGTCTCAGGTGGGGACATGGGAGCTTCCCAGGTGCTGCATGTCCATTTGGAGGACAGAGGAATCAGGATGGAGCAGCAGCAGGAACCTTGGGTCCCTAAGCATGCCTTAAGGAGGTGCCAGGATAAGAATTTCCCACCAACTGCAAAGAGAGTGAGCCCTCTGGAGCCCAAGGCAGAAGAGCTTGATCGAGGGGATAAAGGGTTCGGGACATCCCAACTTAGGAGGAAGCGTTTCCCTACTCAGGAGATGGTACTAGCGAAGACACTTGCGAGCAAGTCTTCCCAGATCCTATCACAGAAGGGACAGCCTCTTCCTGAAGGCCATATCAGAAAAAGAATGAAGCACTTCTTGCAATGGCTTTTTTCTGGGATAAAATACAAAAGGCAAGAAGATGCCCAGGAAAAGGGCAGCCCCATATCAACTGTGCAGAACAGAGGCCTAGTTAAAAGTAGAGCTGCCTTGACTGGGACAACTGAAGCTCAGAAAATCGCGACAGGCATCAGGAAGTTCCTAGATGAGAAACCGGGGTGTCAGTATGCAATGGATGTCACCTACTCTCAAGAGCCCCTTCCTTCCCCAGTGCAGTTTAGGAAAACTCAGCAAAAGGCGCAAGTGCAGGTCTGGACAGAGCCTGTCCAGGGGCATCCTTTCAACCACAGGGCTCCCTCCTGTAAACTGACAAATATCAAGTCCTGCCATCAAGAAGCTATCTTTGCTGGCCACAGTTATCCTCCAAGTAGTACAAGACAGATCAGAGATAAGAAGAGACACTCCCAGAAAGTTGTGGCATTCAAGGACCAGCGACTGTGTCACAAACATCCCCCACCAGTGTCCCACAGGGAGCCTGTGCCCCATCCAAGCCCCACCCGCAGGCGTCAAGCTGGCCAGGCACCCACCACTGCGCTCAGCACTGCTGAAGGCCCTGTGTTCAGACATCTGTCTCTACTGTCTAGACAGAAAACACTGCCCCAGAATTTCCAGGGATGAAGACTTCCCATCCAGAAATAACTCCTTCCTTGTAGAGATTATTGATTCTCCCCAATAAATATTTATCTAATAATAGTGTATCTTTTCTGTGTACTGTGTACTGTGTTGGGGGCATGGGTTTTGGGTAACTCAGGGCTTATGTGTAAGGGAAAGGAAGGAGATAGTTCAGCTCTTACTGATTGCTTCCTTTGGCTTTGGCTAAAAGGTGACCAGTCCTCTGGAGTTCTTGCTGAGAAATAGATATTGTGCCCCTTCCACCCCCGCCACCCCACCCCCGCCCCGCCCTGCCCGAAAGCCCATTTCCTCCCTGATGAAATTTGAGGAGGTGGGCTTTGTCTTCTGCCACTTAGCTTAGCCTTAATGAACATGTATAGCAGCCCACATCTCCCCCGTCACTGAATGTTTTATATCCTTTAGAGAAGTAGGGGAGATAGGTCTTTTGTGGAAAATGTCAGAGTCAATTGCTGATAAGCATGACTCGGCAGTGTGCCCTCCCTTTTGGAGCAGCAAAGACAAACCAAAGGAGCTGCATGTGCATCAGCAGCCCCCATATCCTAAGACCCTGGAGGACCATTTACAGCAAAAACCTATCCAGTTCTTCTGGGGTCTCCCGTCTCTGCACAGCGAGTCCTTGCCCTCTGCTGTTCATGTCTTGGCTGACAGTTCCTCAGTCTTTATTTTCAGTGGAAACTCGAATGCCTCCACAGGCCAAGAATCACCAGTGCTTCCCGATCCCCTGCCTCTGTCCTTGCCTGAGATTCAGCCTGAACCCTTGCCTCAAACCCTGCCTCAATCTCAGCCCCTACCTCTCACTCAGGTCCAGTCCCAGGCCGACCCTCAATCCCCACTCCCAGGCATACCATCTGATCTTCTACCCCAGATTAGGATCTGTGGAGTAAGTCTCCACAGACCTCAGGAGGAGTCAGAGTCTCCCTCCTCATCTGAAATTCAACAGCTGGAATGGAACATTTTGCAGAAACAACAGGAAAATTTGTGGGGTTTACCCTCTGTGGTCCAAAGATCTCGGGAAGACTTTTGTCCATCAGCTCCTAACACTCCTCGCCACTGGGCCCCCCAGGCCCACGTTTCAATCTCCGTCCTTCCTGGGGAGTTTCCTCTCAGTGATGAACTTCGGAAGAAACTAGAGCATCACCTTCGAAAGAGGTTCATCCAGCACGAGTGGGGCCTGCCCCACAGAATCTACGAGTCTGTGTCACTGAGATTGCCTCCAAATGGTTTTTCAGAGGCATCTGAGTCGGAGAGCAATAATGGAGTCTCACTGACCTCTGTGTTTAAGGGTCAGAGCAGCAAAAATGTAAATGTTGGATTGAGCCAAACTGGAAGCTTCCATGAGAGGAGCTCAGAAATGTTCCAGCTAGAGGAAGATGTGGGGAAACATCTGGGACACAGCCTAGAGAATGGCCCAAAAGATCACCTGTTGAATGACCCAAAGAGCTCTTCAGGTAAGGATCTGGGGTATGACTCTGAGAAAGACCTAAACAGTCAGATGGTGAGTCTCTCAGAGAAAAATTCAAGGGTGTCAGCAAAGAGTCTAAGTCGGAGACAACTTGAAAATGTCCTAAAAGTACATTTGAGCAAGAAGTTGGAGGACATACATGAGGGTCGGCTCCCTGAGACTGTGCGTAATTCATGGCATGCTATCAAGCAAACATTGCTTCTTTCTGTGAAATCCCACACCCAAACAAAACAGAGAAGTTTGCCCTCATCAGTGGGTGAGGCCTACCCCCTGAATACCTTCTAGGACCTGACTTTTGTTGATTCCAGTTCACAACAGATGCTGGAAGCCCATATTAAAAGGTTTCCTATGAGGATGTTGTGGGCCCTTCCCCGCAAGGTCCTTGAATCCATCCAGATCTTTAAATTGAAAGATGCCTCATGCCAGTCCTTGTCTCATGCCAACTTGCCCTCCTCAACCAATGTGATTTCTGAGGCAGACTCCAAATCTGGGAGCTTCAAGTCCTTGAGAGGAAGCTCTGCATCTCTCCATGGAGACAAAGTGGGAACAACAAATTCAGCCCCTGACCTGGATCGTTCTCTCCCTGCCACCTCACCTGTGGGCAAAGGAGGACAGAGGGTCCTGAGACAACCACGCTCTGATGTCAACCGTGGGCTGGCAGAGGGTGTTCAGAGAATTAAGGATGCCAGACAGACTCGTCTGCCTGTCTCCCTCTGCATCACAGGGAAAGCAGGTCATAGACAGACTCAACTAGACAACAGAGATCCCCAAAAGCTGCTTGCAAAGCAAGCTGGGGCCAGATATGAGCCAAAGCGTAAGAGTGTGAGTTCCAGTGATAAAGGAGAAATGCAACAGGGCAAAAAGGTGGAGAAGTCAGAACCTGTTTCAATGCCCAGATGGTCTAGGGAGGTATTCACGGCTGAGGAGCTTGACACTCTTCAATTAAAAACTAGTGACATGTTGGCAACTAGCAAGCCAGGGAGCTCCCAAATGATAAATGTGAATGAGAATAAAGTAGAAACTACCGTGACCACTGGAAGCCCCCCACCCAAATTACCAGTTCCCCAAGATCCTAAATCATTAGACCTTAAAGAACAACTGTTCAGTGAGTTGAACTTTAAACTGGAGAACAGGGAGCATAGCCAGGCTCAAGGCCAACCCACTGACGCATCCCTTGCTTCAGATAACTTGACTAACGAGGCCTCACTGACTCATGCCCAGGGTGTCTCAGGTGGGGACATGGGAGCTTCCCAGGTGCTGCATGTCCATTTGGAGGACAGAGGAATCAGGATGGAGCAGCAGCAGGAACCTTGGGTCCCTAAGCATGCCTTAAGGAGGTGCCAGGATAAGAATTTCCCACCAACTGCAAAGAGAGTGAGCCCTCTGGAGCCCAAGGCAGAAGAGCTTGATCGAGGGGATAAAGGGTTCGGGACATCCCAACTTAGGAGGAAGCGTTTCCCTACTCAGGAGATGGTACTAGCGAAGACACTTGCGAGCAAGTCTTCCCAGATCCTATCACAGAAGGGACAGCCTCTTCCTGAAGGCCATATCAGAAAAAGAATGAAGCACTTCTTGCAATGGCTTTTTTCTGGGATAAAATACAAAAGGCAAGAAGATGCCCAGGAAAAGGGCAGCCCCATATCAACTGTGCAGAACAGAGGCCTAGTTAAAAGTAGAGCTGCCTTGACTGGGACAACTGAAGCTCAGAAAATCGCGACAGGCATCAGGAAGTTCCTAGATGAGAAACCGGGGTGTCAGTATGCAATGGATGTCACCTACTCTCAAGAGCCCCTTCCTTCCCCAGTGCAGTTTAGGAAAACTCAGCAAAAGGCGCAAGTGCAGGTCTGGACAGAGCCTGTCCAGGGGCATCCTTTCAACCACAGGGCTCCCTCCTGTAAACTGACAAATATCAAGTCCTGCCATCAAGAAGCTATCTTTGCTGGCCACAGTTATCCTCCAAGTAGTACAAGACAGATCAGAGATAAGAAGAGACACTCCCAGAAAGTTGTGGCATTCAAGGACCAGCGACTGTGTCACAAACATCCCCCACCAGTGTCCCACAGGGAGCCTGTGCCCCATCCAAGCCCCACCCGCAGGCGTCAAGCTGGCCAGGCACCCACCACTGCGCTCAGCACTGCTGAAGGCCCTGTGTTCAGACATCTGTCTCTACTGTCTAGACAGAAAACACTGCCCCAGAATTTCCAGGGATGAAGACTTCCCATCCAGAAATAACTCCTTCCTTGTAGAGATTATTGATTCTCCCCAATAAATATTTATCTAATAATAGTGTATCTTTTCTGTGTACTGTGTACTGTGTTGGGGGCATGGGTTTTGGGTAACTCAGGGCTTATGTGTAAGGGAAAGGAAGGAGATAGTTCAGCTCTTACTGATTGCTTCCTTTGGCTTTGGCTAAAAGGTGACCAGTCCTCTGGAGTTCTTGCTGAGAAATAGATATTGTGCCCCTTCCACCCCCGCCACCCCACCCCCGCCCCGCCCTGCCCGAAAGCCCATTTCCTCCCTGATGAAATTTGAGGAGGTGGGCTTTGTCTTCTGCCACTTAGCTTAGCCTTAATGAACATGTATAGCAGCCCACATCTCCCCCGTCACTGAATGTTTTATATCCTTTAGAGAAGTAGGGGAGATAGGTCTTTTGTGGAAAATGTCAGAGTCAATTGCTGATAAGCATGACTCGGCAGTGTGCCCTCCCTTTTGGAGCAGCAAAGACAAACCAAAGGAGCTGCATGTGCATCAGCAGCCCCCATATCCTAAGACCCTGGAGGACCATTTACAGCAAAAACCTATCCAGTTCTTCTGGGGTCTCCCGTCTCTGCACAGCGAGTCCTTGCCCTCTGCTGTTCATGTCTTGGCTGACAGTTCCTCAGTCTTTATTTTCAATGGAAACTCGAATGCCTCCACAGGCCAAGAATCACCAGTGCTTCCCGATCCCCTGCCTCTGTCCTTGCCTGAGATTCAGCCTGAACCCTTGCCTCAAACCCTGCCTCAATCTCAGCCCCTACCTCTCACTCAGGTCCAGTCCCAGGCCGACCCTCAATCCCCACTCCCAGGCATACCATCTGATCCTCTACCGCATATTAGGATCTGTGGAGTAAGTCTCCACAGACCTCAGGAGGAGTCAGAGTCTCTCTCCTCATCTGAAATTCAACAGCTGGAATGGAACATTTTGCAGAAACAACAGGAAAATTTGTGGGGTTTACCCTCTGTGGTCCAAAGATCTCGAGAAGACTTTTGTCCATCAGCTCCTAACACTCCTCGCCACTGGGCCCCCCAGGCCCATGTTTCAATCTCCGTCCTTCCTGGGGAGTTTCCTCTCTGTGATGAACTTCGGAACCTCTCATTTCTCAGTCCTGATGTCCCGACACTCCCGGAGACACAAATCCAAAAGAGGAGCGATTTCCTGATGTGGAAGGAAAAGGAAAAGAGAAAAGATTCTTTTCCAGAACAACTTAGGCCAGACTACCAACTAAATTCTTCATGGAAAATGTCAGAGTCAATTGCTGATAAGCATGACTCGGCAGTGTGCCCTCCCTTTTGGAGCAGCAAAGACAAACCAAAGGAGCTGCATGTGCATCAGCAGCCCCCATATCCTAAGACCCTGGAGGACCATTTACAGCAAAAACCTATCCAGTTCTTCTGGGGTCTCCCGTCTCTGCACAGCGAGTCCTTGCCCTCTGCTGTTCATGTCTTGGCTGACAGTTCCTCAGTCTTTATTTTCAATGGAAACTCGAATGTCTCCACAGGCCAAGAATCACCAGTGCTTCCCGATCCCCTGCCTCTGTCCTTGCCTGAGATTCAGCCTGAACCCTTGCCTCAAACCCTGCCTCAATCTCAGCCCCTACCTCTCACTCAGGTCCAGTCCCAGGCCGACCCTCAATCCCCACTCCCAGGCATACCATCTGATCCTCTACCCCAGAATAGGATCTGTGGAGTAAGTCTCCACAGACCTCAGGAGGAGTCAGAGTCTCTCTCCTCATCTGAAATTCAACAGCTGGAATGGAACATTTTGCAGAAACAACAGGAAAATTTGTGGGGTTTACCCTCTGTGGTCCAAAGATCTCGAGAAGACTTTTGTCCATCAGCTCCTAACACTCCTCGCCACTGGGCCCCCCAGGCCCATGTTTCAATCTCCGTCCTTCCTGGGGAGTTTCCTCTCTGTGATGAACTTCGGAACCTCTCATTTCTCAGTCCTGATGTCCCGACACTCCCGGAGACACAAATCCAAAAGAGGAGCGATTTCCTGATGTGGAAGGAAAAGGAAAAGAGAAAAGATTCTTTTCCAGAACAACTTAGGCCAGACTACCAACTAAATTCTTCATGGAAAATGTCAGAGTCAATTGCTGATAAGCATGACTCGGCAGTGTGCCCTCCCTTTTGGAGCAGCAAAGACAAACCAAAGGAGCTGCATGTGCATCAGCAGCCCCCATATCCTAAGACCCTGGAGGACCATTTACAGCAAAAACCTATCCAGTTCTTCTGGGGTCTCCCGTCTCTGCACAGCGAGTCCTTGCCCTCTGCTGTTCATGTCTTGGCTGACAGTTCCTCAGTCTTTATTTTCAATGGAAACTCGAATGCCTCCACAGGCCAAGAATCACCAGTGCTTCCCGATCCCCTGCCTCTGTCCTTGCCTGAGATTCAGCCTGAACCCTTGCCTCAAACCCTGCCTCAATCTCAGCCCCTACCTCTCACTCAGGTCCAGTCCCAGGCCGACCCTCAATCCCCACTCCCAGGCATACCATCTGATCCTCTACCGCATATTAGGATCTGTGGAGTAAGTCTCCACAGACCTCAGGAGGAGTCAGAGTCTCTCTCCTCATCTGAAATTCAACAGCTGGAATGGAACATTTTGCAGAAACAACAGGAAAATTTGTGGGGTTTACCCTCTGTGGTCCAAAGATCTCGAGAAGACTTTTGTCCATCAGCTCCTAACACTCCTCGCCACTGGGCCCCCCAGGCCCATGTTTCAATCTCCGTCCTTCCTGGGGAGTTTCCTCTCTGTGATGAACTTCGGAACCTCTCATTTCTCAGTCCTGATGTCCCGACACTCCCGGAGACACAAATCCAAAAGAGGAGCGATTTCCTGATGTGGAAGGAAAAGGAAAAGAGAAAAGATTCTTTTCCAGAACAACTTAGGCCAGACTACCAACTAAATTCTTCATGGAAAATGTCAGAGTCAATTGCTGATAAGCATGACTCGGCAGTGTGCCCTCCCTTTTGGAGCAGCAAAGACAAACCAAAGGAGCTGCATGTGCATCAGCAGCCCCCATATCCTAAGACCCTGGAGGACCATTTACAGCAAAAACCTATCCAGTTCTTCTGGGGTCTCCCGTCTCTGCACAGCGAGTCCTTGCCCTCTGCTGTTCATGTCTTGGCTGACAGTTCCTCAGTCTTTATTTTCAATGGAAACTCGAATGTCTCCACAGGCCAAGAATCACCAGTGCTTCCCGATCCCCTGCCTCTGTCCTTGCCTGAGATTCAGCCTGAACCCTTGCCTCAAACCCTGCCTCAATCTCAGCCCCTACCTCTCACTCAGGTCCAGTCCCAGGCCGACCCTCAATCCCCACTCCCAGGCATACCATCTGATCCTCTACCCCAGAATAGGATCTGTGGAGTAAGTCTCCACAGACCTCAGGAGGAGTCAGAGTCTCTCTCCTCATCTGAAATTCAACAGCTGGAATGGAACATTTTGCAGAAACAACAGGAAAATTTGTGGGGTTTACCCTCTGTGGTCCAAAGATCTCGAGAAGACTTTTGTCCATCAGCTCCTAACACTCCTCGCCACTGGGCCCCCCAGGCCCATGTTTCAATCTCCGTCCTTCCTGGGGAGTTTCCTCTCTGTGATGAACTTCGGAACCTCTCATTTCTCAGTCCTGATGTCCCGACACTCCCGGAGACACAAATCCAAAAGAGGAGCGATTTCCTGATGTGGAAGGAAAAGGAAAAGAGAAAAGATTCTTTTCCAGAACAACTTAGGCCAGACTACCAACTAAATTCTTCATGGAAAATGTCAGAGTCAATTGCTGATAAGCATGACTCGGCAGTGTGCCCTCCCTTTTGGAGCAGCAAAGACAAACCAAAGGAGCTGCATGTGCATCAGCAGCCCCCATATCCTAAGACCCTGGAGGACCATTTACAGCAAAAACCTATCCAGTTCTTCTGGGGTCTCCCGTCTCTGCACAGCGAGTCCTTGCCCTCTGCTGTTCATGTCTTGGCTGACAGTTCCTCAGTCTTTATTTTCAATGGAAACTCGAATGCCTCCACAGGCCAAGAATCACCAGTGCTTCCCGATCCCCTGCCTCTGTCCTTGCCTGAGATTCAGCCTGAACCCTTGCCTCAAACCCTGCCTCAATCTCAGCCCCTACCTCTCACTCAGGTCCAGTCCCAGGCCGACCCTCAATCCCCACTCCCAGGCATACCATCTGATCTTCTACCCCAGATTAGGATCTGTGGAGTAAGTCTCCACAGACCTCAGGAGGAGTCAGAGTCTCCCTCCTCATCTGAAATTCAACAGCTGGAATGGAACATTTTGCAGAAACAACAGGAAAATTTGTGGGGTTTACCCTCTGTGGTCCAAAGATCTCGGGAAGACTTTTGTCCATCAGCTCCTAACACTCCTCGCCACTGGGCCCCCCAGGCCCACGTTTCAATCTCCGTCCTTCCTGGGGAGTTTCCTCTCAGTGATGAACTTCGGAAGAAACTAGAGCATCACCTTCGAAAGAGGTTCATCCAGCACGAGTGGGGCCTGCCCCACAGAATCTACGAGTCTGTGTCACTGAGATTGCCTCCAAATGGTTTTTCAGAGGCATCTGAGTCGGAGAGCAATAATGGAGTCTCACTGACCTCTGTGTTTAAGGGTCAGAGCAGCAAAAATGTAAATGTTGGATTGAGCCAAACTGGAAGCTTCCATGAGAGGAGCTCAGAAATGTTCCAGCTAGAGGAAGATGTGGGGAAACATCTGGGACACAGCCTAGAGAATGGCCCAAAAGATCACCTGTTGAATGACCCAAAGAGCTCTTCAGGTAAGGATCTGGGGTATGACTCTGAGAAAGACCTAAACAGTCAGATGGTGAGTCTCTCAGAGAAAAATTCAAGGGTGTCAGCAAAGAGTCTAAGTCGGAGACAACTTGAAAATGTCCTAAAAGTACATTTGAGCAAGAAGTTGGAGGACATACATGAGGGTCGGCTCCCTGAGACTGTGCGTAATTCATGGCATGCTATCAAGCAAACATTGCTTCTTTCTGTGAAATCCCACACCCAAACAAAACAGAGAAGTTTGCCCTCATCAGTGGGTGAGGCCTACCCCCTGAATACCTTCCAGGACCTGACTTTTGTTGATTCCAGTCCACAACAGATGCTGGAAGCCCATATTAAAAGGTTTCCTATGAGGATGTTGTGGGCCCTTCCCCGCAAGGTCCTTGAATCCATCCAGATCTTTAAATTGAAAGATGCCTCATGCCAGTCCTTGTCTCATGCCAACTTGCCCTCCTCAACCAATGTGATTTCTGAGGCAGACTCCAAATCTGGGAGCTTCAAGTCCTTGAGAGGAAGCTCTGCATCTCTCCATGGAGACAAAGTGGGAACAACAAATTCAGCCCCTGACCTGGATCGTTCTCTCCCTGCCACCTCACCTGTGGGCAAAGGAGGACAGAGGGTCCTGAGACAACCACGCTCTGATGTCAACCGTGGGCTGGCAGAGGGTGTTCAGAGAATTAAGGATGCCAGACAGACTCGTCTGCCTGTCTCCCTCTGCATCACAGGGAAAGCAGGTCATAGACAGACTCAACTAGCCAACAGAGATCCCCAAAAGCTGCTTGCAAAGCAAGCTGGGGCCAGATATGAGCCAAAGCGTAAGAGTGTGAGTTCCAGTGATAAAGGAGAAATGCAACAGGGCAAAAAGGTGGAGAAGTCAGAACCTGTTTCAATGCCCAGATGGTCTAGGGAGGTATTCACGGCTGAGGAGCTTGACACTCTTCAATTAAAAACTAGTGACATGTTGGCAACTAGCAAGCCAGGGAGCTCCCAAATGATAAATGTGAATGAGAATAAAGTAGAAACTACCGTGACCACTGGAAGCCCCCCACCCAAATTACCAGTTCCC
Source organism: Mesoplodon bidens (assembly GCF_964165515.1). Classification (NCBI taxonomy): domain Eukaryota; kingdom Metazoa; phylum Chordata; class Mammalia; order Artiodactyla; family Ziphiidae; genus Mesoplodon; species Mesoplodon bidens. The sequence continues at coordinate 59,332 of NW_027671932.1, read as the reverse complement.
CAAGATCCTAAATCATTAGACCTTAAAGAACAACTGTTCAGTGAGTTGAACTTTAAACTGGAGAACAGGGAGCATAGCCAGGCTCAAGGCCAACCCACTGACGCATCCCTTGCTTCAGATAACTTGACTAACGAGGCCTCACTGACTCATGCCCAGGGTGTCTCAGGTGGGGACATGGGAGCTTCCCAGGTGCTGCATGTCCATTTGGAGGACAGAGGAATCAGGATGGAGCAGCAGCAGGAACCTTGGGTCCCTAAGCATGCCTTAAGGAGGTGCCAGGATAAGAATTTCCCACCAACTGCAAAGAGAGTGAGCCCTCTGGAGCCCAAGGCAGAAGAGCTTGATCGAGGGGATAAAGGGTTCGGGACATCCCAACTTAGGAGGAAGCGTTTCCCTACTCAGGAGATGGTACTAGCGAAGACACTTGCGAGCAAGTCTTCCCAGATGCTATCACAGAAGGGACAGCCTCTTCCTGAAGGCCATATCAGAAAAAGAATGAAGCACTTCTTGCAATGGCTTTTTTCTGGGATAAAATACAAAAGGCAAGAAGATGCCCAGGAAAAGGGCAGCCCCATATCAACTGTGCAGAACAGAGGCCTAGTTAAAAGTAGAGCTGCCTTGACTGGGACAACTGAAGCTCAGAAAATCGCGACAGGCATCAGGAAGTTCCTAGATGAGAAACCGGGGTGTCAGTATGCAATGGATGTCACCTACTCTCAAGAGCCCCTTCCTTCCCCAGTGCAGTTTAGGAAAACTCAGCAAAAGGCGCAAGTGCAGGTCTGGACAGAGCCTGTCCAGGGGCATCCTTTCAACCACAGGGCTCCCTCCTGTAAACTGACAAATATCAAGTCCTGCCATCAAGAAGCTATCTTTGCTGGCCACAGTTATCCTCCAAGTAGTACAAGACAGATCAGAGATAAGAAGAGACACTCCCAGAAAGTTGTGGCATTCAAGGACCAGCGACTGTGTCACAAACATCCCCCACCAGTGTCCCACAGGGAGCCTGTGCCCCATCCAAGCCCCACCCGCAGGCGTCAAGCTGGCCAGGCACCCACCACTGCGCTCAGCACTGCTGAAGGCCCTGTGTTCAGACATCTGTCTCTACTGTCTAGACAGAAAACACTGCCCCAGAATTTCCAGGGATGAAGACTTCCCATCCAGAAATAACTCCTTCCTTGTAGAGATTATTGATTCTCCCCAATAAATATTTATCTAATAATAGTGTATCTTTTCTGTGTACTGTGTACTGTGTTGGGGGCATGGGTTTTGGGTAACTCAGGGCTTATGTGTAAGGGAAAGGAAGGAGATAGTTCAGCTCTTACTGATTGCTTCCTTTGGCTTTGGCTAAAAGGTGACCAGTCCTCTGGAGTTCTTGCTGAGAAATAGATATTGTGCCCCTTCCACCCCCGCCACCCCACCCCCGCCCCGCCCTGCCCGAAAGCCCATTTCCTCCCTGATGAAATTTGAGGAGGTGGGCTTTGTCTTCTGCCACTTAGCTTAGCCTTAATGAACATGTATAGCAGCCCACATCTCCCCCGTCACTGAATGTTTTATATCCTTTAGAGAAGTAGGGGAGATAGGTCTTTTGTGGAAAATGTCAGAGTCAATTGCTGATAAGCATGACTCGGCAGTGTGCCCTCCCTTTTGGAGCAGCAAAGACAAACCAAAGGAGCTGCATGTGCATCAGCAGCCCCCATATCCTAAGACCCTGGAGGACCATTTACAGCAAAAACCTATCCAGTTCTTCTGGGGTCTCCCGTCTCTGCACAGCGAGTCCTTGCCCTCTGCTGTTCATGTCTTGGCTGACAGTTCCTCAGTCTTTATTTTCAATGGAAACTCGAATGCCTCCACAGGCCAAGAATCACCAGTGCTTCCCGATCCCCTGCCTCTGTCCTTGCCTGAGATTCAGCCTGAACCCTTGCCTCAAACCCTGCCTCAATCTCAGCCCCTACCTCTCACTCAGGTCCAGTCCCAGGCCGACCCTCAATCCCCACTCCCAGGCATACCATCTGATCTTCTACCCCAGATTAGGATCTGTGGAGTAAGTCTCCACAGACCTCAGGAGGAGTCAGAGTCTCCCTCCTCATCTGAAATTCAACAGCTGGAATGGAACATTTTGCAGAAACAACAGGAAAATTTGTGGGGTTTACCCTCTGTGGTCCAAAGATCTCGGGAAGACTTTTGTCCATCAGCTCCTAACACTCCTCGCCACTGGGCCCCCCAGGCCCACGTTTCAATCTCCGTCCTTCCTGGGGAGTTTCCTCTCAGTGATGAACTTCGGAAGAAACTAGAGCATCACCTTCGAAAGAGGTTCATCCAGCACGAGTGGGGCCTGCCCCACAGAATCTACGAGTCTGTGTCACTGAGATTGCCTCCAAATGGTTTTTCAGAGGCATCTGAGTCGGAGAGCAATAATGGAGTCTCACTGACCTCTGTGTTTAAGGGTCAGAGCAGCAAAAATGTAAATGTTGGATTGAGCCAAACTGGAAGCTTCCATGAGAGGAGCTCAGAAATGTTCCAGCTAGAGGAAGATGTGGGGAAACATCTGGGACACAGCCTAGAGAATGGCCCAAAAGATCACCTGTTGAATGACCCAAAGAGCTCTTCAGGTAAGGATCTGGGGTATGACTCTGAGAAAGACCTAAACAGTCAGATGGTGAGTCTCTCAGAGAAAAATTCAAGGGTGTCAGCAAAGAGTCTAAGTCGGAGACAACTTGAAAATGTCCTAAAAGTACATTTGAGCAAGAAGTTGGAGGACATACATGAGGGTCGGCTCCCTGAGACTGTGCGTAATTCATGGCATGCTATCAAGCAAACATTGCTTCTTTCTGTGAAATCCCACACCCAAACAAAACAGAGAAGTTTGCCCTCATCAGTGGGTGAGGCCTACCCCCTGAATACCTTCTAGGACCTGACTTTTGTTGATTCCAGTTCACAACAGATGCTGGAAGCCCATATTAAAAGGTTTCCTATGAGGATGTTGTGGGCCCTTCCCCGCAAGGTCCTTGAATCCATCCAGATCTTTAAATTGAAAGATGCCTCATGCCAGTCCTTGTCTCATGCCAACTTGCCCTCCTCAACCAATGTGATTTCTGAGGCAGACTCCAAATCTGGGAGCTTCAAGTCCTTGAGAGGAAGCTCTGCATCTCTCCATGGAGACAAAGTGGGAACAACAAATTCAGCCCCTGACCTGGATCGTTCTCTCCCTGCCACCTCACCTGTGGGCAAAGGAGGACAGAGGGTCCTGAGACAACCACGCTCTGATGTCAACCGTGGGCTGGCAGAGGGTGTTCAGAGAATTAAGGATGCCAGACAGACTCGTCTGCCTGTCTCCCTCTGCATCACAGGGAAAGCAGGTCATAGACAGACTCAACTAGACAACAGAGATCCCCAAAAGCTGCTTGCAAAGCAAGCTGGGGCCAGATATGAGCCAAAGCGTAAGAGTGTGAGTTCCAGTGATAAAGGAGAAATGCAACAGGGCAAAAAGGTGGAGAAGTCAGAACCTGTTTCAATGCCCAGATGGTCTAGGGAGGTATTCACGGCTGAGGAGCTTGACACTCTTCAATTAAAAACTAGTGACATGTTGGCAACTAGCAAGCCAGGGAGCTCCCAAATGATAAATGTGAATGAGAATAAAGTAGAAACTACCGTGACCACTGGAAGCCCCCCACCCAAATTACCAGTTCCCCAAGATCCTAAATCATTAGACCTTAAAGAACAACTGTTCAGTGAGTTGAACTTTAAACTGGAGAACAGGGAGCATAGCCAGGCTCAAGGCCAACCCACTGACGCATCCCTTGCTTCAGATAACTTGACTAACGAGGCCTCACTGACTCATGCCCAGGGTGTCTCAGGTGGGGACATGGGAGCTTCCCAGGTGCTGCATGTCCATTTGGAGGACAGAGGAATCAGGATGGAGCAGCAGCAGGAACCTTGGGTCCCTAAGCATGCCTTAAGGAGGTGCCAGGATAAGAATTTCCCACCAACTGCAAAGAGAGTGAGCCCTCTGGAGCCCAAGGCAGAAGAGCTTGATCGAGGGGATAAAGGGTTCGGGACATCCCAACTTAGGAGGAAGCGTTTCCCTACTCAGGAGATGGTACTAGCGAAGACACTTGCGAGCAAGTCTTCCCAGATCCTATCACAGAAGGGACAGCCTCTTCCTGAAGGCCATATCAGAAAAAGAATGAAGCACTTCTTGCAATGGCTTTTTTCTGGGATAAAATACAAAAGGCAAGAAGATGCCCAGGAAAAGGGCAGCCCCATATCAACTGTGCAGAACAGAGGCCTAGTTAAAAGTAGAGCTGCCTTGACTGGGACAACTGAAGCTCAGAAAATCGCGACAGGCATCAGGAAGTTCCTAGATGAGAAACCGGGGTGTCAGTATGCAATGGATGTCACCTACTCTCAAGAGCCCCTTCCTTCCCCAGTGCAGTTTAGGAAAACTCAGCAAAAGGCGCAAGTGCAGGTCTGGACAGAGCCTGTCCAGGGGCATCCTTTCAACCACAGGGCTCCCTCCTGTAAACTGACAAATATCAAGTCCTGCCATCAAGAAGCTATCTTTGCTGGCCACAGTTATCCTCCAAGTAGTACAAGACAGATCAGAGATAAGAAGAGACACTCCCAGAAAGTTGTGGCATTCAAGGACCAGCGACTGTGTCACAAACATCCCCCACCAGTGTCCCACAGGGAGCCTGTGCCCCATCCAAGCCCCACCCGCAGGCGTCAAGCTGGCCAGGCACCCACCACTGCGCTCAGCACTGCTGAAGGCCCTGTGTTCAGACATCTGTCTCTACTGTCTAGACAGAAAACACTGCCCCAGAATTTCCAGGGATGAAGACTTCCCATCCAGAAATAACTCCTTCCTTGTAGAGATTATTGATTCTCCCCAATAAATATTTATCTAATAATAGTGTATCTTTTCTGTGTACTGTGTACTGTGTTGGGGGCATGGGTTTTGGGTAACTCAGGGCTTATGTGTAAGGGAAAGGAAGGAGATAGTTCAGCTCTTACTGATTGCTTCCTTTGGCTTTGGCTAAAAGGTGACCAGTCCTCTGGAGTTCTTGCTGAGAAATAGATATTGTGCCCCTTCCACCCCCGCCACCCCACCCCCGCCCCGCCCTGCCCGAAAGCCCATTTCCTCCCTGATGAAATTTGAGGAGGTGGGCTTTGTCTTCTGCCACTTAGCTTAGCCTTAATGAACATGTATAGCAGCCCACATCTCCCCCGTCACTGAATGTTTTATATCCTTTAGAGAAGTAGGGGAGATAGGTCTTTTGTGGAAAATGTCAGAGTCAATTGCTGATAAGCATGACTCGGCAGTGTGCCCTCCCTTTTGGAGCAGCAAAGACAAACCAAAGGAGCTGCATGTGCATCAGCAGCCCCCATATCCTAAGACCCTGGAGGACCATTTACAGCAAAAACCTATCCAGTTCTTCTGGGGTCTCCCGTCTCTGCACAGCGAGTCCTTGCCCTCTGCTGTTCATGTCTTGGCTGACAGTTCCTCAGTCTTTATTTTCAATGGAAACTCGAATGCCTCCACAGGCCAAGAATCACCAGTGCTTCCCGATCCCCTGCCTCTGTCCTTGCCTGAGATTCAGCCTGAACCCTTGCCTCAAACCCTGCCTCAATCTCAGCCCCTACCTCTCACTCAGGTCCAGTCCCAGGCCGACCCTCAATCCCCACTCCCAGGCATACCATCTGATCCTCTACCGCATATTAGGATCTGTGGAGTAAGTCTCCACAGACCTCAGGAGGAGTCAGAGTCTCTCTCCTCATCTGAAATTCAACAGCTGGAATGGAACATTTTGCAGAAACAACAGGAAAATTTGTGGGGTTTACCCTCTGTGGTCCAAAGATCTCGAGAAGACTTTTGTCCATCAGCTCCTAACACTCCTCGCCACTGGGCCCCCCAGGCCCATGTTTCAATCTCCGTCCTTCCTGGGGAGTTTCCTCTCTGTGATGAACTTCGGAACCTCTCATTTCTCAGTCCTGATGTCCCGACACTCCCGGAGACACAAATCCAAAAGAGGAGCGATTTCCTGATGTGGAAGGAAAAGGAAAAGAGAAAAGATTCTTTTCCAGAACAACTTAGGCCAGACTACCAACTAAATTCTTCATGGAAAATGTCAGAGTCAATTGCTGATAAGCATGACTCGGCAGTGTGCCCTCCCTTTTGGAGCAGCAAAGACAAACCAAAGGAGCTGCATGTGCATCAGCAGCCCCCATATCCTAAGACCCTGGAGGACCATTTACAGCAAAAACCTATCCAGTTCTTCTGGGGTCTCCCGTCTCTGCACAGCGAGTCCTTGCCCTCTGCTGTTCATGTCTTGGCTGACAGTTCCTCAGTCTTTATTTTCAATGGAAACTCGAATGTCTCCACAGGCCAAGAATCACCAGTGCTTCCCGATCCCCTGCCTCTGTCCTTGCCTGAGATTCAGCCTGAACCCTTGCCTCAAACCCTGCCTCAATCTCAGCCCCTACCTCTCACTCAGGTCCAGTCCCAGGCCGACCCTCAATCCCCACTCCCAGGCATACCATCTGATCCTCTACCGCATATTAGGATCTGTGGAGTAAGTCTCCACAGACCTCAGGAGGAGTCAGAGTCTCTCTCCTCATCTGAAATTCAACAGCTGGAATGGAACATTTTGCAGAAACAACAGGAAAATTTGTGGGGTTTACCCTCTGTGGTCCAAAGATCTCGAGAAGACTTTTGTCCATCAGCTCCTAACACTCCTCGCCACTGGGCCCCCCAGGCCCATGTTTCAATCTCCGTCCTTCCTGGGGAGTTTCCTCTCTGTGATGAACTTCGGAACCTCTCATTTCTCAGTCCTGATGTCCCGACACTCCCGGAGACACAAATCCAAAAGAGGAGCGATTTCCTGATGTGGAAGGAAAAGGAAAAGAGAAAAGATTCTTTTCCAGAACAACTTAGGCCAGACTACCAACTAAATTCTTCATGGAAAATGTCAGAGTCAATTGCTGATAAGCATGACTCGGCAGTGTGCCCTCCCTTTTGGAGCAGCAAAGACAAACCAAAGGAGCTGCATGTGCATCAGCAGCCCCCATATCCTAAGACCCTGGAGGACCATTTACAGCAAAAACCTATCCAGTTCTTCTGGGGTCTCCCGTCTCTGCACAGCGAGTCCTTGCCCTCTGCTGTTCATGTCTTGGCTGACAGTTCCTCAGTCTTTATTTTCAATGGAAACTCGAATGTCTCCACAGGCCAAGAATCACCAGTGCTTCCCGATCCCCTGCCTCTGTCCTTGCCTGAGATTCAGCCTGAACCCTTGCCTCAAACCCTGCCTCAATCTCAGCCCCTACCTCTCACTCAGGTCCAGTCCCAGGCCGACCCTCAATCCCCACTCCCAGGCATACCATCTGATCCTCTACCCCAGAATAGGATCTGTGGAGTAAGTCTCCACAGACCTCAGGAGGAGTCAGAGTCTCTCTCCTCATCTGAAATTCAACAGCTGGAATGGAACATTTTGCAGAAACAACAGGAAAATTTGTGGGGTTTACCCTCTGTGGTCCAAAGATCTCGAGAAGACTTTTGTCCATCAGCTCCTAACACTCCTCGCCACTGGGCCCCCCAGGCCCATGTTTCAATCTCCGTCCTTCCTGGGGAGTTTCCTCTCTGTGATGAACTTCGGAACCTCTCATTTCTCAGTCCTGATGTCCCGACACTCCCGGAGACACAAATCCAAAAGAGGAGCGATTTCCTGATGTGGAAGGAAAAGGAAAAGAGAAAAGATTCTTTTCCAGAACAACTTAGGCCAGACTACCAACTAAATTCTTCATGGAAAATGTCAGAGTCAATTGCTGATAAGCATGACTCGGCAGTGTGCCCTCCCTTTTGGAGCAGCAAAGACAAACCAAAGGAGCTGCATGTGCATCAGCAGCCCCCATATCCTAAGACCCTGGAGGACCATTTACAGCAAAAACCTATCCAGTTCTTCTGGGGTCTCCCGTCTCTGCACAGCGAGTCCTTGCCCTCTGCTGTTCATGTCTTGGCTGACAGTTCCTCAGTCTTTATTTTCAATGGAAACTCGAATGCCTCCACAGGCCAAGAATCACCAGTGCTTCCCGATCCCCTGCCTCTGTCCTTGCCTGAGATTCAGCCTGAACCCTTGCCTCAAACCCTGCCTCAATCTCAGCCCCTACCTCTCACTCAGGTCCAGTCCCAGGCCGACCCTCAATCCCCACTCCCAGGCATACCATCTGATCTTCTACCCCAGATTAGGATCTGTGGAGTAAGTCTCCACAGACCTCAGGAGGAGTCAGAGTCTCCCTCCTCATCTGAAATTCAACAGCTGGAATGGAACATTTTGCAGAAACAACAGGAAAATTTGTGGGGTTTACCCTCTGTGGTCCAAAGATCTCGGGAAGACTTTTGTCCATCAGCTCCTAACACTCCTCGCCACTGGGCCCCCCAGGCCCACGTTTCAATCTCCGTCCTTCCTGGGGAGTTTCCTCTCAGTGATGAACTTCGGAAGAAACTAGAGCATCACCTTCGAAAGAGGTTCATCCAGCACGAGTGGGGCCTGCCCCACAGAATCTACGAGTCTGTGTCACTGAGATTGCCTCCAAATGGTTTTTCAGAGGCATCTGAGTCGGAGAGCAATAATGGAGTCTCACTGACCTCTGTGTTTAAGGGTCAGAGCAGCAAAAATGTAAATGTTGGATTGAGCCAAACTGGAAGCTTCCATGAGAGGAGCTCAGAAATGTTCCAGCTAGAGGAAGATGTGGGGAAACATCTGGGACACAGCCTAGAGAATGGCCCAAAAGATCACCTGTTGAATGACCCAAAGAGCTCTTCAGGTAAGGATCTGGGGTATGACTCTGAGAAAGACCTAAACAGTCAGATGGTGAGTCTCTCAGAGAAAAATTCAAGGGTGTCAGCAAAGAGTCTAAGTCGGAGACAACTTGAAAATGTCCTAAAAGTACATTTGAGCAAGAAGTTGGAGGACATACATGAGGGTCGGCTCCCTGAGACTGTGCGTAATTCATGGCATGCTATCAAGCAAACATTGCTTCTTTCTGTGAAATCCCACACCCAAACAAAACAGAGAAGTTTGCCCTCATCAGTGGGTGAGGCCTACCCCCTGAATACCTTCCAGGACCTGACTTTTGTTGATTCCAGTCCACAACAGATGCTGGAAGCCCATATTAAAAGGTTTCCTATGAGGATGTTGTGGGCCCTTCCCCGCAAGGTCCTTGAATCCATCCAGATCTTTAAATTGAAAGATGCCTCATGCCAGTCCTTGTCTCATGCCAACTTGCCCTCCTCAACCAATGTGATTTCTGAGGCAGACTCCAAATCTGGGAGCTTCAAGTCCTTGAGAGGAAGCTCTGCATCTCTCCATGGAGACAAAGTGGGAACAACAAATTCAGCCCCTGACCTGGATCGTTCTCTCCCTGCCACCTCACCTGTGGGCAAAGGAGGACAGAGGGTCCTGAGACAACCACGCTCTGATGTCAACCGTGGGCTGGCAGAGGGTGTTCAGAGAATTAAGGATGCCAGACAGACTCGTCTGCCTGTCTCCCTCTGCATCACAGGGAAAGCAGGTCATAGACAGACTCAACTAGCCAACAGATATCCCCAAAAGCTGCTTGCAAAGCAAGCTGGGGCCAGATATGAGCCAAAGCGTAAGAGTGTGAGTTCCAGTGATAAAGGAGAAATGCAACAGGGCAAAAAGGTGGAGAAGTCAGAACCTGTTTCAATGCCCAGATGGTCTAGGGAGGTATTCACGGCTGAGGAGCTTGACACTCTTCAATTAAAAACTAGTGACATGTTGGCAACTAGCAAGCCAGGGAGCTCCCAAATGATAAATGTGAATGAGAATAAAGTAGAAACTACCGTGACCACTGGAAGCCCCCCACCCAAATTACCAGTTCCCCAAGATCCTAAATCATTAGACCTTAAAGAACAACTGTTCAGTGAGTTGAACTTTAAACTGGAGAACAGGGAGCATAGCCAGGCTCAAGGCCAACCCACTGACGCATCCCTTGCTTCAGATAACTTGACTAACGAGGCCTCACTGACTCATGCCCAGGGTGTCTCAGGTGGGGACATGGGAGCTTCCCAGGTGCTGCATGTCCATTTGGAGGACAGAGGAATCAGGATGGAGCAGCAGCAGGAACCTTGGGTCCCTAAGCATGCCTTAAGGAGGTGCCAGGATAAGAATTTCCCACCAACTGCAAAGAGAGTGAGCCCTCTGGAGCCCAAGGCAGAAGAGCTTGATCGAGGGGATAAAGGGTTCGGGACATCCCAACTTAGGAGGAAGCGTTTCCCTACTCAGGAGATGGTACTAGCGAAGACACTTGCGAGCAAGTCTTCCCAGATGCTATCACAGAAGGGACAGCCTCTTCCTGAAGGCCATATCAGAAAAAGAATGAAGCACTTCTTGCAATGGCTTTTTTCTGGGATAAAATACAAAAGGCAAGAAGATGCCCAGGAAAAGGGCAGCCCCATATCAACTGTGCAGAACAGAGGCCTAGTTAAAAGTAGAGCTGCCTTGACTGGGACAACTGAAGCTCAGAAAATCGCGACAGGCATCAGGAAGTTCCTAGATGAGAAACCGGGGTGTCAGTATGCAATGGATGTCACCTACTCTCAAGAGCCCCTTCCTTCCCCAGTGCAGTTTAGGAAAACTCAGCAAAAGGCGCAAGTGCAGGTCTGGACAGAGCCTGTCCAGGGGCATCCTTTCAACCACAGGGCTCCCTCCTGTAAACTGACAAATATCAAGTCCTGCCATCAAGAAGCTATCTTTGCTGGCCACAGTTATCCTCCAAGTAGTACAAGACAGATCAGAGATAAGAAGAGACACTCCCAGAAAGTTGTGGCATTCAAGGACCAGCGACTGTGTCACAAACATCCCCCACCAGTGTCCCACAGGGAGCCTGTGCCCCATCCAAGCCCCACCCGCAGGCGTCAAGCTGGCCAGGCACCCACCACTGCGCTCAGCACTGCTGAAGGCCCTGTGTTCAGACATCTGTCTCTACTGTCTAGACAGAAAACACTGCCCCAGAATTTCCAGGGATGAAGACTTCCCATCCAGAAATAACTCCTTCCTTGTAGAGATTATTGATTCTCCCCAATAAATATTTATCTAATAATAGTGTATCTTTTCTGTGTACTGTGTACTGTGTTGGGGGCATGGGTTTTGGGTAACTCAGGGCTTATGTGTAAGGGAAAGGAAGGAGATAGTTCAGCTCTTACTGATTGCTTCCTTTGGCTTTGGCTAAAAGGTGACCAGTCCTCTGGAGTTCTTGCTGAGAAATAGATATTGTGCCCCTTCCACCCCCGCCACCCCACCCCCGCCCCGCCCTGCCCGAAAGCCCATTTCCTCCCTGATGAAATTTGAGGAGGTGGGCTTTGTCTTCTGCCACTTAGCTTAGCCTTAATGAACATGTATAGCAGCCCACATCTCCCCCGTCACTGAATGTTTTATATCCTTTAGAGAAGTAGGGGAGATAGGTCTTTTGTGGAAAATGTCAGAGTCAATTGCTGATAAGCATGACTCGGCAGTGTGCCCTCCCTTTTGGAGCAGCAAAGACAAACCAAAGGAGCTGCATGTGCATCAGCAGCCCCCATATCCTAAGACCCTGGAGGACCATTTACAGCAAAAACCTATCCAGTTCTTCTGGGGTCTCCCGTCTCTGCACAGCGAGTCCTTGCCCTCTGCTGTTCATGTCTTGGCTGACAGTTCCTCAGTCTTTATTTTCAATGGAAACTCGAATGCCTCCACAGGCCAAGAATCACCAGTGCTTCCCGATCCCCTGCCTCTGTCCTTGCCTGAGATTCAGCCTGAACCCTTGCCTCAAACCCTGCCTCAATCTCAGCCCCTACCTCTCACTCAGGTCCAGTCCCAGGCCGACCCTCAATCCCCACTCCCAGGCATACCATCTGATCTTCTACCCCAGATTAGGATCTGTGGAGTAAGTCTCCACAGACCTCAGGAGGAGTCAGAGTCTCCCTCCTCATCTGAAATTCAACAGCTGGAATGGAACATTTTGCAGAAACAACAGGAAAATTTGTGGGGTTTACCCTCTGTGGTCCAAAGATCTCGGGAAGACTTTTGTCCATCAGCTCCTAACACTCCTCGCCACTGGGCCCCCCAGGCCCACGTTTCAATCTCCGTCCTTCCTGGGGAGTTTCCTCTCAGTGATGAACTTCGGAAGAAACTAGAGCATCACCTTCGAAAGAGGTTCATCCAGCACGAGTGGGGCCTGCCCCACAGAATCTACGAGTCTGTGTCACTGAGATTGCCTCCAAATGGTTTTTCAGAGGCATCTGAGTCGGAGAGCAATAATGGAGTCTCACTGACCTCTGTGTTTAAGGGTCAGAGCAGCAAAAATGTAAATGTTGGATTGAGCCAAACTGGAAGCTTCCATGAGAGGAGCTCAGAAATGTTCCAGCTAGAGGAAGATGTGGGGAAACATCTGGGACACAGCCTAGAGAATGGCCCAAAAGATCACCTGTTGAATGACCCAAAGAGCTCTTCAGGTAAGGATCTGGGGTATGACTCTGAGAAAGACCTAAACAGTCAGATGGTGAGTCTCTCAGAGAAAAATTCAAGGGTGTCAGCAAAGAGTCTAAGTCGGAGACAACTTGAAAATGTCCTAAAAGTACATTTGAGCAAGAAGTTGGAGGACATACATGAGGGTCGGCTCCCTGAGACTGTGCGTAATTCATGGCATGCTATCAAGCAAACATTGCTTCTTTCTGTGAAATCCCACACCCAAACAAAACAGAGAAGTTTGCCCTCATCAGTGGGTGAGGCCTACCCCCTGAATACCTTCCAGGACCTGACTTTTGTTGATTCCAGTCCACAACAGATGCTGGAAGCCCATATTAAAAGGTTTCCTATGAGGATGTTGTGGGCCCTTCCCCGCAAGGTCCTTGAATCCATCCAGATCTTTAAATTGAAAGATGCCTCATGCCAGTCCTTGTCTCATGCCAACTTGCCCTCCTCAACCAATGTGATTTCTGAGGCAGACTCCAAATCTGGGAGCTTCAAGTCCTTGAGAGGAAGCTCTGCATCTCTCCATGGAGACAAAGTGGGAACAACAAATTCAGCCCCTGACCTGGATCGTTCTCTCCCTGCCACCTCACCTGTGGGCAAAGGAGGACAGAGGGTCCTGAGACAACCACGCTCTGATGTCAACCGTGGGCTGGCAGAGGGTGTTCAGAGAATTAAGGATGCCAGACAGACTCGTCTGCCTGTCTCCCTCTGCATCACAGGGAAAGCAGGTCATAGACAGACTCAACTAGACAACAGAGATCCCCAAAAGCTGCTTGCAAAGCAAGCTGGGGCCAGATATGAGCCAAAGCGTAAGAGTGTGAGTTCCAGTGATAAAGGAGAAATGCAACAGGGCAAAAAGGTGGAGAAGTCAGAACCTGTTTCAATGCCCAGATGGTCTAGGGAGGTATTCACGGCTGAGGAGCTTGACACTCTTCAATTAAAAACTAGTGACATGTTGGCAACTAGCAAGCCAGGGAGCTCCCAAATGATAAATGTGAATGAGAATAAAGTAGAAACTACCGTGACCACTGGAAGCCCCCCACCCAAATTACCAGTTCCCCAAGATCCTAAATCATTAGACCTTAAAGAACAACTGTTCAGTGAGTTGAACTTTAAACTGGAGAACAGGGAGCATAGCCAGGCTCAAGGCCAACCCACTGACGCATCCCTTGCTTCAGATAACTTGACTAACGAGGCCTCACTGACTCATGCCCAGGGTGTCTCAGGTGGGGACATGGGAGCTTCCCAGGTGCTGCATGTCCATTTGGAGGACAGAGGAATCAGGATGGAGCAGCAGCAGGAACCTTGGGTCCCTAAGCATGCCTTAAGGAGGTGCCAGGATAAGAATTTCCCACCAACTGCAAAGAGAGTGAGCCCTCTGGAGCCCAAGGCAGAAGAGCTTGATCGAGGGGATAAAGGGTTCGGGACATCCCAACTTAGGAGGAAGCGTTTCCCTACTCAGGAGATGGTACTAGCGAAGACACTTGCGAGCAAGTCTTCCCAGATGCTATCACAGAAGGGACAGCCTCTTCCTGAAGGCCATATCAGAAAAAGAATGAAGCACTTCTTGCAATGGCTTTTTTCTGGGATAAAATACAAAAGGCAAGAAGATGCCCAGGAAAAGGGCAGCCCCATATCAACTGTGCAGAACAGAGGCCTAGTTAAAAGTAGAGCTGCCTTGACTGGGACAACTGAAGCTCAGAAAATCGCGACAGGCATCAGGAAGTTCCTAGATGAGAAACCGGGGTGTCAGTATGCAATGGATGTCACCTACTCTCAAGAGCCCCTTCCTTCCCCAGTGCAGTTTAGGAAAACTCAGCAAAAGGCGCAAGTGCAGGTCTGGACAGAGCCTGTCCAGGGGCATCCTTTCAACCACAGGGCTCCCTCCTGTAAACTGACAAATATCAAGTCCTGCCATCAAGAAGCTATCTTTGCTGGCCACAGTTATCCTCCAAGTAGTACAAGACAGATCAGAGATAAGAAGAGACACTCCCAGAAAGTTGTGGCATTCAAGGACCAGCGACTGTGTCACAAACATCCCCCACCAGTGTCCCACAGGGAGCCTGTGCCCCATCCAAGCCCCACCCGCAGGCGTCAAGCTGGCCAGGCACCCACCACTGCGCTCAGCACTGCTGAAGGCCCTGTGTTCAGACATCTGTCTCTACTGTCTAGACAGAAAACACTGCCCCAGAATTTCCAGGGATGAAGACTTCCCATCCAGAAATAACTCCTTCCTTGTAGAGATTATTGATTCTCCCCAATAAATATTTATCTAATAATAGTGTATCTTTTCTGTGTACTGTGTACTGTGTTGGGGGCATGGGTTTTGGGTAACTCAGGGCTTATGTGTAAGGGAAAGGAAGGAGATAGTTCAGCTCTTACTGATTGCTTCCTTTGGCTTTGGCTAAAAGGTGACCAGTCCTCTGGAGTTCTTGCTGAGAAATAGATATTGTGCCCCTTCCACCCCCGCCACCCCACCCCCGCCCCGCCCTGCCCGAAAGCCCATTTCCTCCCTGATGAAATTTGAGGAGGTGGGCTTTGTCTTCTGCCACTTAGCTTAGCCTTAATGAACATGTAAAGCAGCCCACATCTCCCCCGTCACTGAATGTTTTATATCCTTTAGAGAAGTAGGGGAGATAGGTCTTTTGTGGAAAATGTCAGAGTCAATTGCTGATAAGCATGACTCGGCAGTGTGCCCTCCCTTTTGGAGCAGCAAAGACAAACCAAAGGAGCTGCATGTGCATCAGCAGCCCCCATATCCTAAGACCCTGGAGGACCATTTACAGCAAAAACCTATCCAGTTCTTCTGGGGTCTCCCGTCTCTGCACAGCGAGTCCTTGCCCTCTGCTGTTCATGTCTTGGCTGACAGTTCCTCAGTCTTTATTTTCAATGGAAACTCGAATGCCTCCACAGGCCAAGAATCACCAGTGCTTCCCGATCCCCTGCCTCTGTCCTTGCCTGAGATTCAGCCTGAACCCTTGCCTCAAACCCTGCCTCAATCTCAGCCCCTACCTCTCACTCAGGTCCAGTCCCAGGCCGACCCTCAATCCCCACTCCCAGGCATACCATCTGATCTTCTACCCCAGATTAGGATCTGTGGAGTAAGTCTCCACAGACCTCAGGAGGAGTCAGAGTCTCCCTCCTCATCTGAAATTCAACAGCTGGAATGGAACATTTTGCAGAAACAACAGGAAAATTTGTGGGGTTTACCCTCTGTGGTCCAAAGATCTCGGGAAGACTTTTGTCCATCAGCTCCTAACACTCCTCGCCACTGGGCCCCCCAGGCCCACGTTTCAATCTCCGTCCTTCCTGGGGAGTTTCCTCTCAGTGATGAACTTCGGAAGAAACTAGAGCATCACCTTCGAAAGAGGTTCATCCAGCACGAGTGGGGCCTGCCCCACAGAATCTACGAGTCTGTGTCACTGAGATTGCCTCCAAATGGTTTTTCAGAGGCATCTGAGTCGGAGAGCAATAATGGAGTCTCACTGACCTCTGTGTTTAAGGGTCAGAGCAGCAAAAATGTAAATGTTGGATTGAGCCAAACTGGAAGCTTCCATGAGAGGAGCTCAGAAATGTTCCAGCTAGAGGAAGATGTGGGGAAACATCTGGGACACAGCCTAGAGAATGGCCCAAAAGATCACCTGTTGAATGACCCAAAGAGCTCTTCAGGTAAGGATCTGGGGTATGACTCTGAGAAAGACCTAAACAGTCAGATGGTGAGTCTCTCAGAGAAAAATTCAAGGGTGTCAGCAAAGAGTCTAAGTCGGAGACAACTTGAAAATGTCCTAAAAGTACATTTGAGCAAGAAGTTGGAGGACATACATGAGGGTCGGCTCCCTGAGACTGTGCGTAATTCATGGCATGCTATCAAGCAAACATTGCTTCTTTCTGTGAAATCCCACACCCAAACAAAACAGAGAAGTTTGCCCTCATCAGTGGGTGAGGCCTACCCCCTGAATACCTTCCAGGACCTGACTTTTGTTGATTCCAGTCCACAACAGATGCTGGAAGCCCATATTAAAAGGTTTCCTATGAGGATGTTGTGGGCCCTTCCCCGCAAGGTCCTTGAATCCATCCAGATCTTTAAATTGAAAGATGCCTCATGCCAGTCCTTGTCTCATGCCAACTTGCCCTCCTCAACCAATGTGATTTCTGAGGCAGACTCCAAATCTGGGAGCTTCAAGTCCTTGAGAGGAAGCTCTGCATCTCTCCATGGAGACAAAGTGGGAACAACAAATTCAGCCCCTGACCTGGATCGTTCTCTCCCTGCCACCTCACCTGTGGGCAAAGGAGGACAGAGGGTCCTGAGACAACCACGCTCTGATGTCAACCGTGGGCTGGCAGAGGGTGTTCAGAGAATTAAGGATGCCAGACAGACTCGTCTGCCTGTCTCCCTCTGCATCACAGGGAAAGCAGGTCATAGACAGACTCAACTAGACAACAGAGATCCCCAAAAGCTGCTTGCAAAGCAAGCTGGGGCCAGATATGAGCCAAAGCGTAAGAGTGTGAGTTCCAGTGATAAAGGAGAAATGCAACAGGGCAAAAAGGTGGAGAAGTCAGAACCTGTTTCAATGCCCAGATGGTCTAGGGAGGTATTCACGGCTGAGGAGCTTGACACTCTTCAATTAAAAACTAGTGACATGTTGGCAACTAGCAAGCCAGGGAGCTCCCAAATGATAAATGTGAATGAGAATAAAGTAGAAACTACCGTGACCACTGGAAGCCCCCCACCCAAATTACCAGTTCCCCAAGATCCTAAATCATTAGACCTTAAAGAACAACTGTTCAGTGAGTTGAACTTTAAACTGGAGAACAGGGAGCATAGCCAGGCTCAAGGCCAACCCACTGACGCATCCCTTGCTTCAGATAACTTGACTAACGAGGCCTCACTGACTCATGCCCAGGGTGTCTCAGGTGGGGACATGGGAGCTTCCCAGGTGCTGCATGTCCATTTGGAGGACAGAGGAATCAGGATGGAGCAGCAGCAGGAACCTTGGGTCCCTAAGCATGCCTTAAGGAGGTGCCAGGATAAGAATTTCCCACCAACTGCAAAGAGAGTGAGCCCTCTGGAGCCCAAGGCAGAAGAGCTTGATCGAGGGGATAAAGGGTTCGGGACATCCCAACTTAGGAGGAAGCGTTTCCCTACTCAGGAGATGGTACTAGCGAAGACACTTGCGAGCAAGTCTTCCCAGATCCTATCACAGAAGGGACAGCCTCTTCCTGAAGGCCATATCAGAAAAAGAATGAAGCACTTCTTGCAATGGCTTTTTTCTGGGATAAAATACAAAAGGCAAGAAGATGCCCAGGAAAAGGGCAGCCCCATATCAACTGTGCAGAACAGAGGCCTAGTTAAAAGTAGAGCTGCCTTGACTGGGACAACTGAAGCTCAGAAAATCGCGACAGGCATCAGGAAGTTCCTAGATGAGAAACCGGGGTGTCAGTATGCAATGGATGTCACCTACTCTCAAGAGCCCCTTCCTTCCCCAGTGCAGTTTAGGAAAACTCAGCAAAAGGCGCAAGTGCAGGTCTGGACAGAGCCTGTCCAGGGGCATCCTTTCAACCACAGGGCTCCCTCCTGTAAACTGACAAATATCAAGTCCTGCCATCAAGAAGCTATCTTTGCTGGCCACAGTTATCCTCCAAGTAGTACAAGACAGATCAGAGATAAGAAGAGACACTCCCAGAAAGTTGTGGCATTCAAGGACCAGCGACTGTGTCACAAACATCCCCCACCAGTGTCCCACAGGGAGCCTGTGCCCCATCCAAGCCCCACCCGCAGGCGTCAAGCTGGCCAGGCACCCACCACTGCGCTCAGCACTGCTGAAGGCCCTGTGTTCAGACATCTGTCTCTACTGTCTAGACAGAAAACACTGCCCCAGAATTTCCAGGGATGAAGACTTCCCATCCAGAAATAACTCCTTCCTTGTAGAGATTATTGATTCTCCCCAATAAATATTTATCTAATAATAGTGTATCTTTTCTGTGTACTGTGTACTGTGTTGGGGGCATGGGTTTTGGGTAACTCAGGGCTTATGTGTAAGGGAAAGGAAGGAGATAGTTCAGCTCTTACTGATTGCTTCCTTTGGCTTTGGCTAAAAGGTGACCAGTCCTCTGGAGTTCTTGCTGAGAAATAGATATTGTGCCCCTTCCACCCCCGCCACCCCACCCCCGCCCCGCCCTGCCCGAAAGCCCATTTCCTCCCTGATGAAATTTGAGGAGGTGGGCTTTGTCTTCTGCCACTTAGCTTAGCCTTAATGAACATGTAAAGCAGCCCACATCTCCCCCGTCACTGAATGTTTTATATCCTTTAGAGAAGTAGGGGAGATAGGTCTTTTGTGGAAAATGTCAGAGTCAATTGCTGATAAGCATGACTCGGCAGTGTGCCCTCCCTTTTGGAGCAGCAAAGACAAACCAAAGGAGCTGCATGTGCATCAGCAGCCCCCATATCCTAAGACCCTGGAGGACCATTTACAGCAAAAACCTATCCAGTTCTTCTGGGGTCTCCCGTCTCTGCACAGCGAGTCCTTGCCCTCTGCTGTTCATGTCTTGGCTGACAGTTCCTCAGTCTTTATTTTCAATGGAAACTCGAATGCCTCCACAGGCCAAGAATCACCAGTGCTTCCCGATCCCCTGCCTCTGTCCTTGCCTGAGATTCAGCCTGAACCCTTGCCTCAAACCCTGCCTCAATCTCAGCCCCTACCTCTCACTCAGGTCCAGTCCCAGGCCGACCCTCAATCCCCACTCCCAGGCATACCATCTGATCTTCTACCCCAGATTAGGATCTGTGGAGTAAGTCTCCACAGACCTCAGGAGGAGTCAGAGTCTCCCTCCTCATCTGAAATTCAACAGCTGGAATGGAACATTTTGCAGAAACAACAGGAAAATTTGTGGGGTTTACCCTCTGTGGTCCAAAGATCTCGGGAAGACTTTTGTCCATCAGCTCCTAACACTCCTCGCCACTGGGCCCCCCAGGCCCACGTTTCAATCTCCGTCCTTCCTGGGGAGTTTCCTCTCAGTGATGAACTTCGGAAGAAACTAGAGCATCACCTTCGAAAGAGGTTCATCCAGCACGAGTGGGGCCTGCCCCACAGAATCTACGAGTCTGTGTCACTGAGATTGCCTCCAAATGGTTTTTCAGAGGCATCTGAGTCGGAGAGCAATAATGGAGTCTCACTGACCTCTGTGTTTAAGGGTCAGAGCAGCAAAAATGTAAATGTTGGATTGAGCCAAACTGGAAGCTTCCATGAGAGGAGCTCAGAAATGTTCCAGCTAGAGGAAGATGTGGGGAAACATCTGGGACACAGCCTAGAGAATGGCCCAAAAGATCACCTGTTGAATGACCCAAAGAGCTCTTCAGGTAAGGATCTGGGGTATGACTCTGAGAAAGACCTAAACAGTCAGATGGTGAGTCTCTCAGAGAAAAATTCAAGGGTGTCAGCAAAGAGTCTAAGTCGGAGACAACTTGAAAATGTCCTAAAAGTACATTTGAGCAAGAAGTTGGAGGACATACATGAGGGTCGGCTCCCTGAGACTGTGCGTAATTCATGGCATGCTATCAAGCAAACATTGCTTCTTTCTGTGAAATCCCACACCCAAACAAAACAGAGAAGTTTGCCCTCATCAGTGGGTGAGGCCTACCCCCTGAATACCTTCTAGGACCTGACTTTTGTTGATTCCAGTCCACAACAGATGCTGGAAGCCCATATTAAAAGGTTTCCTATGAGGATGTTGTGGGCCCTTCCCCGCAAGGTCCTTGAATCCATCCAGATCTTTAAATTGAAAGATGCCTCATGCCAGTCCTTGTCTCATGCCAACTTGCCCTCCTCAACCAATGTGATTTCTGAGGCAGACTCCAAATCTGGGAGCTTCAAGTCCTTGAG
Organism: Mesoplodon bidens; assembly: GCF_964165515.1. Lineage (NCBI taxonomy): Eukaryota > Metazoa > Chordata > Mammalia > Artiodactyla > Ziphiidae > Mesoplodon > Mesoplodon bidens. Next base: position 38,928 of record NW_027671932.1, on the reverse strand, counting down.
AGGAAGCTCTGCATCTCTCCATGGAGACAAAGTGGGAACAACAAATTCAGCCCCTGACCTGGATCGTTCTCTCCCTGCCACCTCACCTGTGGGCAAAGGAGGACAGAGGGTCCTGAGACAACCACGCTCTGATGTCAACCGTGGGCTGGCAGAGGGTGTTCAGAGAATTAAGGATGCCAGACAGACTCGTCTGCCTGTCTCCCTCTGCATCACAGGGAAAGCAGGTCATAGACAGACTCAACTAGACAACAGAGATCCCCAAAAGCTGCTTGCAAAGCAAGCTGGGGCCAGATATGAGCCAAAGCGTAAGAGTGTGAGTTCCAGTGATAAAGGAGAAATGCAACAGGGCAAAAAGGTGGAGAAGTCAGAACCTGTTTCAATGCCCAGATGGTCTAGGGAGGTATTCACGGCTGAGGAGCTTGACACTCTTCAATTAAAAACTAGTGACATGTTGGCAACTAGCAAGCCAGGGAGCTCCCAAATGATAAATGTGAATGAGAATAAAGTAGAAACTACCGTGACCACTGGAAGCCCCCCACCCAAATTACCAGTTCCCCAAGATCCTAAATCATTAGACCTTAAAGAACAACTGTTCAGTGAGTTGAACTTTAAACTGGAGAACAGGGAGCATAGCCAGGCTCAAGGCCAACCCACTGACGCATCCCTTGCTTCAGATAACTTGACTAACGAGGCCTCACTGACTCATGCCCAGGGTGTCTCAGGTGGGGACATGGGAGCTTCCCAGGTGCTGCATGTCCATTTGGAGGACAGAGGAATCAGGATGGAGCAGCAGCAGGAACCTTGGGTCCCTAAGCATGCCTTAAGGAGGTGCCAGGATAAGAATTTCCCACCAACTGCAAAGAGAGTGAGCCCTCTGGAGCCCAAGGCAGAAGAGCTTGATCGAGGGGATAAAGGGTTCGGGACATCCCAACTTAGGAGGAAGCGTTTCCCTACTCAGGAGATGGTACTAGCGAAGACACTTGCGAGCAAGTCTTCCCAGATGCTATCACAGAAGGGACAGCCTCTTCCTGAAGGCCATATCAGAAAAAGAATGAAGCACTTCTTGCAATGGCTTTTTTCTGGGATAAAATACAAAAGGCAAGAAGATGCCCAGGAAAAGGGCAGCCCCATATCAACTGTGCAGAACAGAGGCCTAGTTAAAAGTAGAGCTGCCTTGACTGGGACAACTGAAGCTCAGAAAATCGCGACAGGCATCAGGAAGTTCCTAGATGAGAAACCGGGGTGTCAGTATGCTATGGATGTCACCTACTCTCAAGAGCCCCTTCCTTCCCCAGTGCAGTTTAGGAAAACTCAGCAAAAGGCGCAAGTGCAGGTCTGGACAGAGCCTGTCCAGGGGCATCCTTTCAACCACAGGGCTCCCTCCTGTAAACTGACAAATATCAAGTCCTGCCATCAAGAAGCTATCTTTGCTGGCCACAGTTATCCTCCAAGTAGTACAAGACAGATCAGAGATAAGAAGAGACACTCCCAGAAAGTTGTGGCATTCAAGGACCAGCGACTGTGTCACAAACATCCCCCACCAGTGTCCCACAGGGAGCCTGTGCCCCATCCAAGCCCCACCCGCAGGCGTCAAGCTGGCCAGGCACCCACCACTGCGCTCAGCACTGCTGAAGGCCCTGTGTTCAGACATCTGTCTCTACTGTCTAGACAGAAAACACTGCCCCAGAATTTCCAGGGATGAAGACTTCCCATCCAGAAATAACTCCTTCCTTGTAGAGATTATTGATTCTCCCCAATAAATATTTATCTAATAATAGTGTATCTTTTCTGTGTACTGTGTACTGTGTTGGGGGCATGGGTTTTGGGTAACTCAGGGCTTATGTGTAAGGGAAAGGAAGGAGATAGTTCAGCTCTTACTGATTGCTTCCTTTGGCTTTGGCTAAAAGGTGACCAGTCCTCTGGAGTTCTTGCTGAGAAATAGATATTGTGCCCCTTCCACCCCCGCCACCCCACCCCCGCCCCGCCCTGCCCGAAAGCCCATTTCCTCCCTGATGAAATTTGAGGAGGTGGGCTTTGTCTTCTGCCACTTAGCTTAGCCTTAATGAACATGTATAGCAGCCCACATCTCCCCCGTCACTGAATGTTTTATATCCTTTAGAGAAGTAGGGGAGATAGGTCTTTTGTGGAAAATGTCAGAGTCAATTGCTGATAAGCATGACTCGGCAGTGTGCCCTCCCTTTTGGAGCAGCAAAGACAAACCAAAGGAGCTGCATGTGCATCAGCAGCCCCCATATCCTAAGACCCTGGAGGACCATTTACAGCAAAAACCTATCCAGTTCTTCTGGGGTCTCCCGTCTCTGCACAGCGAGTCCTTGCCCTCTGCTGTTCATGTCTTGGCTGACAGTTCCTCAGTCTTTATTTTCAATGGAAACTCGAATGCCTCCACAGGCCAAGAATCACCAGTGCTTCCCGATCCCCTGCCTCTGTCCTTGCCTGAGATTCAGCCTGAACCCTTGCCTCAAACCCTGCCTCAATCTCAGCCCCTACCTCTCACTCAGGTCCAGTCCCAGGCCGACCCTCAATCCCCACTCCCAGGCATACCATCTGATCTTCTACCCCAGATTAGGATCTGTGGAGTAAGTCTCCACAGACCTCAGGAGGAGTCAGAGTCTCCCTCCTCATCTGAAATTCAACAGCTGGAATGGAACATTTTGCAGAAACAACAGGAAAATTTGTGGGGTTTACCCTCTGTGGTCCAAAGATCTCGGGAAGACTTTTGTCCATCAGCTCCTAACACTCCTCGCCACTGGGCCCCCCAGGCCCACGTTTCAATCTCCGTCCTTCCTGGGGAGTTTCCTCTCAGTGATGAACTTCGGAAGAAACTAGAGCATCACCTTCGAAAGAGGTTCATCCAGCACGAGTGGGGCCTGCCCCACAGAATCTACGAGTCTGTGTCACTGAGATTGCCTCCAAATGGTTTTTCAGAGGCATCTGAGTCGGAGAGCAATAATGGAGTCTCACTGACCTCTGTGTTTAAGGGTCAGAGCAGCAAAAATGTAAATGTTGGATTGAGCCAAACTGGAAGCTTCCATGAGAGGAGCTCAGAAATGTTCCAGCTAGAGGAAGATGTGGGGAAACATCTGGGACACAGCCTAGAGAATGGCCCAAAAGATCACCTGTTGAATGACCCAAAGAGCTCTTCAGGTAAGGATCTGGGGTATGACTCTGAGAAAGACCTAAACAGTCAGATGGTGAGTCTCTCAGAGAAAAATTCAAGGGTGTCAGCAAAGAGTCTAAGTCGGAGACAACTTGAAAATGTCCTAAAAGTACATTTGAGCAAGAAGTTGGAGGACATACATGAGGGTCGGCTCCCTGAGACTGTGCGTAATTCATGGCATGCTATCAAGCAAACATTGCTTCTTTCTGTGAAATCCCACACCCAAACAAAACAGAGAAGTTTGCCCTCATCAGTGGGTGAGGCCTACCCCCTGAATACCTTCTAGGACCTGACTTTTGTTGATTCCAGTCCACAACAGATGCTGGAAGCCCATATTAAAAGGTTTCCTATGAGGATGTTGTGGGCCCTTCCCCGCAAGGTCCTTGAATCCATCCAGATCTTTAAATTGAAAGATGCCTCATGCCAGTCCTTGTCTCATGCCAACTTGCCCTCCTCAACCAATGTGATTTCTGAGGCAGACTCCAAATCTGGGAGCTTCAAGTCCTTGAGAGGAAGCTCTGCATCTCTCCATGGAGACAAAGTGGGAACAACAAATTCAGCCCCTGACCTGGATCGTTCTCTCCCTGCCACCTCACCTGTGGGCAAAGGAGGACAGAGGGTCCTGAGACAACCACGCTCTGATGTCAACCGTGGGCTGGCAGAGGGTGTTCAGAGAATTAAGGATGCCAGACAGACTCGTCTGCCTGTCTCCCTCTGCATCACAGGGAAAGCAGGTCATAGACAGACTCAACTAGACAACAGAGATCCCCAAAAGCTGCTTGCAAAGCAAGCTGGGGCCAGATATGAGCCAAAGCGTAAGAGTGTGAGTTCCAGTGATAAAGGAGAAATGCAACAGGGCAAAAAGGTGGAGAAGTCAGAACCTGTTTCAATGCCCAGATGGTCTAGGGAGGTATTCACGGCTGAGGAGCTTGACACTCTTCAATTAAAAACTAGTGACATGTTGGCAACTAGCAAGCCAGGGAGCTCCCAAATGATAAATGTGAATGAGAATAAAGTAGAAACTACCGTGACCACTGGAAGCCCCCCACCCAAATTACCAGTTCCCCAAGATCCTAAATCATTAGACCTTAAAGAACAACTGTTCAGTGAGTTGAACTTTAAACTGGAGAACAGGGAGCATAGCCAGGCTCAAGGCCAACCCACTGACGCATCCCTTGCTTCAGATAACTTGACTAACGAGGCCTCACTGACTCATGCCCAGGGTGTCTCAGGTGGGGACATGGGAGCTTCCCAGGTGCTGCATGTCCATTTGGAGGACAGAGGAATCAGGATGGAGCAGCAGCAGGAACCTTGGGTCCCTAAGCATGCCTTAAGGAGGTGCCAGGATAAGAATTTCCCACCAACTGCAAAGAGAGTGAGCCCTCTGGAGCCCAAGGCAGAAGAGCTTGATCGAGGGGATAAAGGGTTCGGGACATCCCAACTTAGGAGGAAGCGTTTCCCTACTCAGGAGATGGTACTAGCGAAGACACTTGCGAGCAAGTCTTCCCAGATGCTATCACAGAAGGGACAGCCTCTTCCTGAAGGCCATATCAGAAAAAGAATGAAGCACTTCTTGCAATGGCTTTTTTCTGGGATAAAATACAAAAGGCAAGAAGATGCCCAGGAAAAGGGCAGCCCCATATCAACTGTGCAGAACAGAGGCCTAGTTAAAAGTAGAGCTGCCTTGACTGGGACAACTGAAGCTCAGAAAATCGCGACAGGCATCAGGAAGTTCCTAGATGAGAAACCGGGGTGTCAGTATGCTATGGATGTCACCTACTCTCAAGAGCCCCTTCCTTCCCCAGTGCAGTTTAGGAAAACTCAGCAAAAGGCGCAAGTGCAGGTCTGGACAGAGCCTGTCCAGGGGCATCCTTTCAACCACAGGGCTCCCTCCTGTAAACTGACAAATATCAAGTCCTGCCATCAAGAAGCTATCTTTGCTGGCCACAGTTATCCTCCAAGTAGTACAAGACAGATCAGAGATAAGAAGAGACACTCCCAGAAAGTTGTGGCATTCAAGGACCAGCGACTGTGTCACAAACATCCCCCACCAGTGTCCCACAGGGAGCCTGTGCCCCATCCAAGCCCCACCCGCAGGCGTCAAGCTGGCCAGGCACCCACCACTGCGCTCAGCACTGCTGAAGGCCCTGTGTTCAGACATCTGTCTCTACTGTCTAGACAGAAAACACTGCCCCAGAATTTCCAGGGATGAAGACTTCCCATCCAGAAATAACTCCTTCCTTGTAGAGATTATTGATTCTCCCCAATAAATATTTATCTAATAATAGTGTATCTTTTCTGTGTACTGTGTACTGTGTTGGGGGCATGGGTTTTGGGTAACTCAGGGCTTATGTGTAAGGGAAAGGAAGGAGATAGTTCAGCTCTTACTGATTGCTTCCTTTGGCTTTGGCTAAAAGGTGACCAGTCCTCTGGAGTTCTTGCTGAGAAATAGATATTGTGCCCCTTCCACCCCCGCCACCCCACCCCCGCCCCGCCCTGCCCGAAAGCCCATTTCCTCCCTGATGAAATTTGAGGAGGTGGGCTTTGTCTTCTGCCACTTAGCTTAGCCTTAATGAACATGTATAGCAGCCCACATCTCCCCCGTCACTGAATGTTTTATATCCTTTAGAGAAGTAGGGGAGATAGGTCTTTTGTGGAAAATGTCAGAGTCAATTGCTGATAAGCATGACTCGGCAGTGTGCCCTCCCTTTTGGAGCAGCAAAGACAAACCAAAGGAGCTGCATGTGCATCAGCAGCCCCCATATCCTAAGACCCTGGAGGACCATTTACAGCAAAAACCTATCCAGTTCTTCTGGGGTCTCCCGTCTCTGCACAGCGAGTCCTTGCCCTCTGCTGTTCATGTCTTGGCTGACAGTTCCTCAGTCTTTATTTTCAATGGAAACTCGAATGCCTCCACAGGCCAAGAATCACCAGTGCTTCCCGATCCCCTGCCTCTGTCCTTGCCTGAGATTCAGCCTGAACCCTTGCCTCAAACCCTGCCTCAATCTCAGCCCCTACCTCTCACTCAGGTCCAGTCCCAGGCCGACCCTCAATCCCCACTCCCAGGCATACCATCTGATCTTCTACCCCAGATTAGGATCTGTGGAGTAAGTCTCCACAGACCTCAGGAGGAGTCAGAGTCTCCCTCCTCATCTGAAATTCAACAGCTGGAATGGAACATTTTGCAGAAACAACAGGAAAATTTGTGGGGTTTACCCTCTGTGGTCCAAAGATCTCGGGAAGACTTTTGTCCATCAGCTCCTAACACTCCTCGCCACTGGGCCCCCCAGGCCCACGTTTCAATCTCCGTCCTTCCTGGGGAGTTTCCTCTCAGTGATGAACTTCGGAAGAAACTAGAGCATCACCTTCGAAAGAGGTTCATCCAGCACGAGTGGGGCCTGCCCCACAGAATCTACGAGTCTGTGTCACTGAGATTGCCTCCAAATGGTTTTTCAGAGGCATCTGAGTCGGAGAGCAATAATGGAGTCTCACTGACCTCTGTGTTTAAGGGTCAGAGCAGCAAAAATGTAAATGTTGGATTGAGCCAAACTGGAAGCTTCCATGAGAGGAGCTCAGAAATGTTCCAGCTAGAGGAAGATGTGGGGAAACATCTGGGACACAGCCTAGAGAATGGCCCAAAAGATCACCTGTTGAATGACCCAAAGAGCTCTTCAGGTAAGGATCTGGGGTATGACTCTGAGAAAGACCTAAACAGTCAGATGGTGAGTCTCTCAGAGAAAAATTCAAGGGTGTCAGCAAAGAGTCTAAGTCGGAGACAACTTGAAAATGTCCTAAAAGTACATTTGAGCAAGAAGTTGGAGGACATACATGAGGGTCGGCTCCCTGAGACTGTGCGTAATTCATGGCATGCTATCAAGCAAACATTGCTTCTTTCTGTGAAATCCCACACCCAAACAAAACAGAGAAGTTTGCCCTCATCAGTGGGTGAGGCCTACCCCCTGAATACCTTCTAGGACCTGACTTTTGTTGATTCCAGTTCACAACAGATGCTGGAAGCCCATATTAAAAGGTTTCCTATGAGGATGTTGTGGGCCCTTCCCCGCAAGGTCCTTGAATCCATCCAGATCTTTAAATTGAAAGATGCCTCATGCCAGTCCTTGTCTCATGCCAACTTGCCCTCCTCAACCAATGTGATTTCTGAGGCAGACTCCAAATCTGGGAGCTTCAAGTCCTTGAGAGGAAGCTCTGCATCTCTCCATGGAGACAAAGTGGGAACAACAAATTCAGCCCCTGACCTGGATCGTTCTCTCCCTGCCACCTCACCTGTGGGCAAAGGAGGACAGAGGGTCCTGAGACAACCACGCTCTGATGTCAACCGTGGGCTGGCAGAGGGTGTTCAGAGAATTAAGGATGCCAGACAGACTCGTCTGCCTGTCTCCCTCTGCATCACAGGGAAAGCAGGTCATAGACAGACTCAACTAGACAACAGAGATCCCCAAAAGCTGCTTGCAAAGCAAGCTGGGGCCAGATATGAGCCAAAGCGTAAGAGTGTGAGTTCCAGTGATAAAGGAGAAATGCAACAGGGCAAAAAGGTGGAGAAGTCAGAACCTGTTTCAATGCCCAGATGGTCTAGGGAGGTATTCACGGCTGAGGAGCTTGACACTCTTCAATTAAAAACTAGTGACATGTTGGCAACTAGCAAGCCAGGGAGCTCCCAAATGATAAATGTGAATGAGAATAAAGTAGAAACTACCGTGACCACTGGAAGCCCCCCACCCAAATTACCAGTTCCCCAAGATCCTAAATCATTAGACCTTAAAGAACAACTGTTCAGTGAGTTGAACTTTAAACTGGAGAACAGGGAGCATAGCCAGGCTCAAGGCCAACCCACTGACGCATCCCTTGCTTCAGATAACTTGACTAACGAGGCCTCACTGACTCATGCCCAGGGTGTCTCAGGTGGGGACATGGGAGCTTCCCAGGTGCTGCATGTCCATTTGGAGGACAGAGGAATCAGGATGGAGCAGCAGCAGGAACCTTGGGTCCCTAAGCATGCCTTAAGGAGGTGCCAGGATAAGAATTTCCCACCAACTGCAAAGAGAGTGAGCCCTCTGGAGCCCAAGGCAGAAGAGCTTGATCGAGGGGATAAAGGGTTCGGGACATCCCAACTTAGGAGGAAGCGTTTCCCTACTCAGGAGATGGTACTAGCGAAGACACTTGCGAGCAAGTCTTCCCAGATCCTATCACAGAAGGGACAGCCTCTTCCTGAAGGCCATATCAGAAAAAGAATGAAGCACTTCTTGCAATGGCTTTTTTCTGGGATAAAATACAAAAGGCAAGAAGATGCCCAGGAAAAGGGCAGCCCCATATCAACTGTGCAGAACAGAGGCCTAGTTAAAAGTAGAGCTGCCTTGACTGGGACAACTGAAGCTCAGAAAATCGCGACAGGCATCAGGAAGTTCCTAGATGAGAAACCGGGGTGTCAGTATGCAATGGATGTCACCTACTCTCAAGAGCCCCTTCCTTCCCCAGTGCAGTTTAGGAAAACTCAGCAAAAGGCGCAAGTGCAGGTCTGGACAGAGCCTGTCCAGGGGCATCCTTTCAACCACAGGGCTCCCTCCTGTAAACTGACAAATATCAAGTCCTGCCATCAAGAAGCTATCTTTGCTGGCCACAGTTATCCTCCAAGTAGTACAAGACAGATCAGAGATAAGAAGAGACACTCCCAGAAAGTTGTGGCATTCAAGGACCAGCGACTGTGTCACAAACATCCCCCACCAGTGTCCCACAGGGAGCCTGTGCCCCATCCAAGCCCCACCCGCAGGCGTCAAGCTGGCCAGGCACCCACCACTGCGCTCAGCACTGCTGAAGGCCCTGTGTTCAGACATCTGTCTCTACTGTCTAGACAGAAAACACTGCCCCAGAATTTCCAGGGATGAAGACTTCCCATCCAGAAATAACTCCTTCCTTGTAGAGATTATTGATTCTCCCCAATAAATATTTATCTAATAATAGTGTATCTTTTCTGTGTACTGTGTACTGTGTTGGGGGCATGGGTTTTGGGTAACTCAGGGCTTATGTGTAAGGGAAAGGAAGGAGATAGTTCAGCTCTTACTGATTGCTTCCTTTGGCTTTGGCTAAAAGGTGACCAGTCCTCTGGAGTTCTTGCTGAGAAATAGATATTGTGCCCCTTCCACCCCCGCCACCCCACCCCCGCCCCGCCCTGCCCGAAAGCCCATTTCCTCCCTGATGAAATTTGAGGAGGTGGGCTTTGTCTTCTGCCACTTAGCTTAGCCTTAATGAACATGTATAGCAGCCCACATCTCCCCCGTCACTGAATGTTTTATATCCTTTAGAGAAGTAGGGGAGATAGGTCTTTTGTGGAAAATGTCAGAGTCAATTGCTGATAAGCATGACTCGGCAGTGTGCCCTCCCTTTTGGAGCAGCAAAGACAAACCAAAGGAGCTGCATGTGCATCAGCAGCCCCCATATCCTAAGACCCTGGAGGACCATTTACAGCAAAAACCTATCCAGTTCTTCTGGGGTCTCCCGTCTCTGCACAGCGAGTCCTTGCCCTCTGCTGTTCATGTCTTGGCTGACAGTTCCTCAGTCTTTATTTTCAATGGAAACTCGAATGCCTCCACAGGCCAAGAATCACCAGTGCTTCCCGATCCCCTGCCTCTGTCCTTGCCTGAGATTCAGCCTGAACCCTTGCCTCAAACCCTGCCTCAATCTCAGCCCCTACCTCTCACTCAGGTCCAGTCCCAGGCCGACCCTCAATCCCCACTCCCAGGCATACCATCTGATCTTCTACCCCAGATTAGGATCTGTGGAGTAAGTCTCCACAGACCTCAGGAGGAGTCAGAGTCTCCCTCCTCATCTGAAATTCAACAGCTGGAATGGAACATTTTGCAGAAACAACAGGAAAATTTGTGGGGTTTACCCTCTGTGGTCCAAAGATCTCGGGAAGACTTTTGTCCATCAGCTCCTAACACTCCTCGCCACTGGGCCCCCCAGGCCCACGTTTCAATCTCCGTCCTTCCTGGGGAGTTTCCTCTCAGTGATGAACTTCGGAAGAAACTAGAGCATCACCTTCGAAAGAGGTTCATCCAGCACGAGTGGGGCCTGCCCCACAGAATCTACGAGTCTGTGTCACTGAGATTGCCTCCAAATGGTTTTTCAGAGGCATCTGAGTCGGAGAGCAATAATGGAGTCTCACTGACCTCTGTGTTTAAGGGTCAGAGCAGCAAAAATGTAAATGTTGGATTGAGCCAAACTGGAAGCTTCCATGAGAGGAGCTCAGAAATGTTCCAGCTAGAGGAAGATGTGGGGAAACATCTGGGACACAGCCTAGAGAATGGCCCAAAAGATCACCTGTTGAATGACCCAAAGAGCTCTTCAGGTAAGGATCTGGGGTATGACTCTGAGAAAGACCTAAACAGTCAGATGGTGAGTCTCTCAGAGAAAAATTCAAGGGTGTCAGCAAAGAGTCTAAGTCGGAGACAACTTGAAAATGTCCTAAAAGTACATTTGAGCAAGAAGTTGGAGGACATACATGAGGGTCGGCTCCCTGAGACTGTGCGTAATTCATGGCATGCTATCAAGCAAACATTGCTTCTTTCTGTGAAATCCCACACCCAAACAAAACAGAGAAGTTTGCCCTCATCAGTGGGTGAGGCCTACCCCCTGAATACCTTCCAGGACCTGACTTTTGTTGATTCCAGTCCACAACAGATGCTGGAAGCCCATATTAAAAGGTTTCCTATGAGGATGTTGTGGGCCCTTCCCCGCAAGGTCCTTGAATCCATCCAGATCTTTAAATTGAAAGATGCCTCATGCCAGTCCTTGTCTCATGCCAACTTGCCCTCCTCAACCAATGTGATTTCTGAGGCAGACTCCAAATCTGGGAGCTTCAAGTCCTTGAGAGGAAGCTCTGCATCTCTCCATGGAGACAAAGTGGGAACAACAAATTCAGCCCCTGACCTGGATCGTTCTCTCCCTGCCACCTCACCTGTGGGCAAAGGAGGACAGAGGGTCCTGAGACAACCACGCTCTGATGTCAACCGTGGGCTGGCAGAGGGTGTTCAGAGAATTAAGGATGCCAGACAGACTCGTCTGCCTGTCTCCCTCTGCATCACAGGGAAAGCAGGTCATAGACAGACTCAACTAGACAACAGAGATCCCCAAAAGCTGCTTGCAAAGCAAGCTGGGGCCAGATATGAGCCAAAGCGTAAGAGTGTGAGTTCCAGTGATAAAGGAGAAATGCAACAGGGCAAAAAGGTGGAGAAGTCAGAACCTGTTTCAATGCCCAGATGGTCTAGGGAGGTATTCACGGCTGAGGAGCTTGACACTCTTCAATTAAAAACTAGTGACATGTTGGCAACTAGCAAGCCAGGGAGCTCCCAAATGATAAATGTGAATGAGAATAAAGTAGAAACTACCGTGACCACTGGAAGCCCCCCACCCAAATTACCAGTTCCCCAAGATCCTAAATCATTAGACCTTAAAGAACAACTGTTCAGTGAGTTGAACTTTAAACTGGAGAACAGGGAGCATAGCCAGGCTCAAGGCCAACCCACTGACGCATCCCTTGCTTCAGATAACTTGACTAACGAGGCCTCACTGACTCATGCCCAGGGTGTCTCAGGTGGGGACATGGGAGCTTCCCAGGTGCTGCATGTCCATTTGGAGGACAGAGGAATCAGGATGGAGCAGCAGCAGGAACCTTGGGTCCCTAAGCATGCCTTAAGGAGGTGCCAGGATAAGAATTTCCCACCAACTGCAAAGAGAGTGAGCCCTCTGGAGCCCAAGGCAGAAGAGCTTGATCGAGGGGATAAAGGGTTCGGGACATCCCAACTTAGGAGGAAGCGTTTCCCTACTCAGGAGATGGTACTAGCGAAGACACTTGCGAGCAAGTCTTCCCAGATCCTATCACAGAAGGGACAGCCTCTTCCTGAAGGCCATATCAGAAAAAGAATGAAGCACTTCTTGCAATGGCTTTTTTCTGGGATAAAATACAAAAGGCAAGAAGATGCCCAGGAAAAGGGCAGCCCCATATCAACTGTGCAGAACAGAGGCCTAGTTAAAAGTAGAGCTGCCTTGACTGGGACAACTGAAGCTCAGAAAATCGCGACAGGCATCAGGAAGTTCCTAGATGAGAAACCGGGGTGTCAGTATGCAATGGATGTCACCTACTCTCAAGAGCCCCTTCCTTCCCCAGTGCAGTTTAGGAAAACTCAGCAAAAGGCGCAAGTGCAGGTCTGGACAGAGCCTGTCCAGGGGCATCCTTTCAACCACAGGGCTCCCTCCTGTAAACTGACAAATATCAAGTCCTGCCATCAAGAAGCTATCTTTGCTGGCCACAGTTATCCTCCAAGTAGTACAAGACAGATCAGAGATAAGAAGAGACACTCCCAGAAAGTTGTGGCATTCAAGGACCAGCGACTGTGTCACAAACATCCCCCACCAGTGTCCCACAGGGAGCCTGTGCCCCATCCAAGCCCCACCCGCAGGCGTCAAGCTGGCCAGGCACCCACCACTGCGCTCAGCACTGCTGAAGGCCCTGTGTTCAGACATCTGTCTCTACTGTCTAGACAGAAAACACTGCCCCAGAATTTCCAGGGATGAAGACTTCCCATCCAGAAATAACTCCTTCCTTGTAGAGATTATTGATTCTCCCCAATAAATATTTATCTAATAATAGTGTATCTTTTCTGTGTACTGTGTACTGTGTTGGGGGCATGGGTTTTGGGTAACTCAGGGCTTATGTGTAAGGGAAAGGAAGGAGATAGTTCAGCTCTTACTGATTGCTTCCTTTGGCTTTGGCTAAAAGGTGACCAGTCCTCTGGAGTTCTTGCTGAGAAATAGATATTGTGCCCCTTCCACCCCCGCCACCCCACCCCCGCCCCGCCCTGCCCGAAAGCCCATTTCCTCCCTGATGAAATTTGAGGAGGTGGGCTTTGTCTTCTGCCACTTAGCTTAGCCTTAATGAACATGTATAGCAGCCCACATCTCCCCCGTCACTGAATGTTTTATATCCTTTAGAGAAGTAGGGGAGATAGGTCTTTTGTGGAAAATGTCAGAGTCAATTGCTGATAAGCATGACTCGGCAGTGTGCCCTCCCTTTTGGAGCAGCAAAGACAAACCAAAGGAGCTGCATGTGCATCAGCAGCCCCCATATCCTAAGACCCTGGAGGACCATTTACAGCAAAAACCTATCCAGTTCTTCTGGGGTCTCCCGTCTCTGCACAGCGAGTCCTTGCCCTCTGCTGTTCATGTCTTGGCTGACAGTTCCTCAGTCTTTATTTTCAATGGAAACTCGAATGCCTCCACAGGCCAAGAATCACCAGTGCTTCCCGATCCCCTGCCTCTGTCCTTGCCTGAGATTCAGCCTGAACCCTTGCCTCAAACCCTGCCTCAATCTCAGCCCCTACCTCTCACTCAGGTCCAGTCCCAGGCCGACCCTCAATCCCCACTCCCAGGCATACCATCTGATCTTCTACCCCAGATTAGGATCTGTGGAGTAAGTCTCCACAGACCTCAGGAGGAGTCAGAGTCTCCCTCCTCATCTGAAATTCAACAGCTGGAATGGAACATTTTGCAGAAACAACAGGAAAATTTGTGGGGTTTACCCTCTGTGGTCCAAAGATCTCGGGAAGACTTTTGTCCATCAGCTCCTAACACTCCTCGCCACTGGGCCCCCCAGGCCCACGTTTCAATCTCCGTCCTTCCTGGGGAGTTTCCTCTCAGTGATGAACTTCGGAAGAAACTAGAGCATCACCTTCGAAAGAGGTTCATCCAGCACGAGTGGGGCCTGCCCCACAGAATCTACGAGTCTGTGTCACTGAGATTGCCTCCAAATGGTTTTTCAGAGGCATCTGAGTCGGAGAGCAATAATGGAGTCTCACTGACCTCTGTGTTTAAGGGTCAGAGCAGCAAAAATGTAAATGTTGGATTGAGCCAAACTGGAAGCTTCCATGAGAGGAGCTCAGAAATGTTCCAGCTAGAGGAAGATGTGGGGAAACATCTGGGACACAGCCTAGAGAATGGCCCAAAAGATCACCTGTTGAATGACCCAAAGAGCTCTTCAGGTAAGGATCTGGGGTATGACTCTGAGAAAGACCTAAACAGTCAGATGGTGAGTCTCTCAGAGAAAAATTCAAGGGTGTCAGCAAAGAGTCTAAGTCGGAGACAACTTGAAAATGTCCTAAAAGTACATTTGAGCAAGAAGTTGGAGGACATACATGAGGGTCGGCTCCCTGAGACTGTGCGTAATTCATGGCATGCTATCAAGCAAACATTGCTTCTTTCTGTGAAATCCCACACCCAAACAAAACAGAGAAGTTTGCCCTCATCAGTGGGTGAGGCCTACCCCCTGAATACCTTCTAGGACCTGACTTTTGTTGATTCCAGTTCACAACAGATGCTGGAAGCCCATATTAAAAGGTTTCCTATGAGGATGTTGTGGGCCCTTCCCCGCAAGGTCCTTGAATCCATCCAGATCTTTAAATTGAAAGATGCCTCATGCCAGTCCTTGTCTCATGCCAACTTGCCCTCCTCAACCAATGTGATTTCTGAGGCAGACTCCAAATCTGGGAGCTTCAAGTCCTTGAGAGGAAGCTCTGCATCTCTCCATGGAGACAAAGTGGGAACAACAAATTCAGCCCCTGACCTGGATCGTTCTCTCCCTGCCACCTCACCTGTGGGCAAAGGAGGACAGAGGGTCCTGAGACAACCACGCTCTGATGTCAACCGTGGGCTGGCAGAGGGTGTTCAGAGAATTAAGGATGCCAGACAGACTCGTCTGCCTGTCTCCCTCTGCATCACAGGGAAAGCAGGTCATAGACAGACTCAACTAGACAACAGAGATCCCCAAAAGCTGCTTGCAAAGCAAGCTGGGGCCAGATATGAGCCAAAGCGTAAGAGTGTGAGTTCCAGTGATAAAGGAGAAATGCAACAGGGCAAAAAGGTGGAGAAGTCAGAACCTGTTTCAATGCCCAGATGGTCTAGGGAGGTATTCACGGCTGAGGAGCTTGACACTCTTCAATTAAAAACTAGTGACATGTTGGCAACTAGCAAGCCAGGGAGCTCCCAAATGATAAATGTGAATGAGAATAAAGTAGAAACTACCGTGACCACTGGAAGCCCCCCACCCAAATTACCAGTTCCCCAAGATCCTAAATCATTAGACCTTAAAGAACAACTGTTCAGTGAGTTGAACTTTAAACTGGAGAACAGGGAGCATAGCCAGGCTCAAGGCCAACCCACTGACGCATCCCTTGCTTCAGATAACTTGACTAACGAGGCCTCACTGACTCATGCCCAGGGTGTCTCAGGTGGGGACATGGGAGCTTCCCAGGTGCTGCATGTCCATTTGGAGGACAGAGGAATCAGGATGGAGCAGCAGCAGGAACCTTGGGTCCCTAAGCATGCCTTAAGGAGGTGCCAGGATAAGAATTTCCCACCAACTGCAAAGAGAGTGAGCCCTCTGGAGCCCAAGGCAGAAGAGCTTGATCGAGGGGATAAAGGGTTCGGGACATCCCAACTTAGGAGGAAGCGTTTCCCTACTCAGGAGATGGTACTAGCGAAGACACTTGCGAGCAAGTCTTCCCAGATCCTATCACAGAAGGGACAGCCTCTTCCTGAAGGCCATATCAGAAAAAGAATGAAGCACTTCTTGCAATGGCTTTTTTCTGGGATAAAATACAAAAGGCAAGAAGATGCCCAGGAAAAGGGCAGCCCCATATCAACTGTGCAGAACAGAGGCCTAGTTAAAAGTAGAGCTGCCTTGACTGGGACAACTGAAGCTCAGAAAATCGCGACAGGCATCAGGAAGTTCCTAGATGAGAAACCGGGGTGTCAGTATGCAATGGATGTCACCTACTCTCAAGAGCCCCTTCCTTCCCCAGTGCAGTTTAGGAAAACTCAGCAAAAGGCGCAAGTGCAGGTCTGGACAGAGCCTGTCCAGGGGCATCCTTTCAACCACAGGGCTCCCTCCTGTAAACTGACAAATATCAAGTCCTGCCATCAAGAAGCTATCTTTGCTGGCCACAGTTATCCTCCAAGTAGTACAAGACAGATCAGAGATAAGAAGAGACACTCCCAGAAAGTTGTGGCATTCAAGGACCAGCGACTGTGTCACAAACATCCCCCACCAGTGTCCCACAGGGAGCCTGTGCCCCATCCAAGCCCCACCCGCAGGCGTCAAGCTGGCCAGGCACCCACCACTGCGCTCAGCACTGCTGAAGGCCCTGTGTTCAGACATCTGTCTCTACTGTCTAGACAGAAAACACTGCCCCAGAATTTCCAGGGATGAAGACTTCCCATCCAGAAATAACTCCTTCCTTGTAGAGATTATTGATTCTCCCCAATAAATATTTATCTAATAATAGTGTATCTTTTCTGTGTACTGTGTACTGTGTTGGGGGCATGGGTTTTGGGTAACTCAGGGCTTATGTGTAAGGGAAAGGAAGGAGATAGTTCAGCTCTTACTGATTGCTTCCTTTGGCTTTGGCTAAAAGGTGACCAGTCCTCTGGAGTTCTTGCTGAGAAATAGATATTGTGCCCCTTCCACCCCCGCCACCCCACCCCCGCCCCGCCCTGCCCGAAAGCCCATTTCCTCCCTGATGAAATTTGAGGAGGTGGGCTTTGTCTTCTGCCACTTAGCTTAGCCTTAATGAACATGTATAGCAGCCCACATCTCCCCCGTCACTGAATGTTTTATATCCTTTAGAGAAGTAGGGGAGATAGGTCTTTTGTGGAAAATGTCAGAGTCAATTGCTGATAAGCATGACTCGGCAGTGTGCCCTCCCTTTTGGAGCAGCAAAGACAAACCAAAGGAGCTGCATGTGCATCAGCAGCCCCCATATCCTAAGACCCTGGAGGACCATTTACAGCAAAAACCTATCCAGTTCTTCTGGGGTCTCCCGTCTCTGCACAGCGAGTCCTTGCCCTCTGCTGTTCATGTCTTGGCTGACAGTTCCTCAGTCTTTATTTTCAATGGAAACTCGAATGCCTCCACAGGCCAAGAATCACCAGTGCTTCCCGATCCCCTGCCTCTGTCCTTGCCTGAGATTCAGCCTGAACCCTTGCCTCAAACCCTGCCTCAATCTCAGCCCCTACCTCTCACTCAGGTCCAGTCCCAGGCCGACCCTCAATCCCCACTCCCAGGCATACCATCTGATCCTCTACCGCATATTAGGATCTGTGGAGTAAGTCTCCACAGACCTCAGGAGGAGTCAGAGTCTCTCTCCTCATCTGAAATTCAACAGCTGGAATGGAACATTTTGCAGAAACAACAGGAAAATTTGTGGGGTTTACCCTCTGTGGTCCAAAGATCTCGAGAAGACTTTTGTCCATCAGCTCCTAACACTCCTCGCCACTGGGCCCCCCAGGCCCATGTTTCAATCTCCGTCCTTCCTGGGGAGTTTCCTCTCTGTGATGAACTTCGGAACCTCTCATTTCTCAGTCCTGATGTCCCGACACTCCCGGAGACACAAATCCAAAAGAGGAGCGATTTCCTGATGTGGAAGGAAAAGGAAAAGAGAAAAGATTCTTTTCCAGAACAACTTAGGCCAGACTACCAACTAAATTCTTCATGGAAAATGTCAGAGTCAATTGCTGATAAGCATGACTCGGCAGTGTGCCCTCCCTTTTGGAGCAGCAAAGACAAACCAAAGGAGCTGCATGTGCATCAGCAGCCCCCATATCCTAAGACCCTGGAGGACCATTTACAGCAAAAACCTATCCAGTTCTTCTGGGGTCTCCCGTCTCTGCACAGCGAGTCCTTGCCCTCTGCTGTTCATGTCTTGGCTGACAGTTCCTCAGTCTTTATTTTCAATGGAAACTCGAATGTCTCCACAGGCCAAGAATCACCAGTGCTTCCCGATCCCCTGCCTCTGTCCTTGCCTGAGATTCAGCCTGAACCCTTGCCTCAAACCCTGCCTCAATCTCAGCCCCTACCTCTCACTCAGGTCCAGTCCCAGGCCGACCCTCAATCCCCACTCCCAGGCATACCATCTGATCCTCTACCCCAGAATAGGATCTGTGGAGTAAGTCTCCACAGACCTCAGGAGGAGTCAGAGTCTCTCTCCTCATCTGAAATTCAACAGCTGGAATGGAACATTTTGCAGAAACAACAGGAAAATTTGTGGGGTTTACCCTCTGTGGTCCAAAGATCTCGAGAAGACTTTTGTCCATCAGCTCCTAACACTCCTCGCCACTGGGCCCCCCAGGCCCATGTTTCAATCTCCGTCCTTCCTGGGGAGTTTCCTCTCTGTGATGAACTTCGGAACCTCTCATTTCTCAGTCCTGATGTCCCGACACTCCCGGAGACACAAATCCAAAAGAGGAGCGATTTCCTGATGTGGAAGGAAAAGGAAAAGAGAAAAGATTCTTTTCCAGAACAACTTAGGCCAGACTACCAACTAAATTCTTCATGGAAAATGTCAGAGTCAATTGCTGATAAGCATGACTCGGCAGTGTGCCCTCCCTTTTGGAGCAGCAAAGACAAACCAAAGGAGCTGCATGTGCATCAGCAGCCCCCATATCCTAAGACCCTGGAGGACCATTTACAGCAAAAACCTATCCAGTTCTTCTGGGGTCTCCCGTCTCTGCACAGCGAGTCCTTGCCCTCTGCTGTTCATGTCTTGGCTGACAGTTCCTCAGTCTTTATTTTCAATGGAAACTCGAATGCCTCCACAGGCCAAGAATCACCAGTGCTTCCCGATCCCCTGCCTCTGTCCTTGCCTGAGATTCAGCCTGAACCCTTGCCTCAAACCCTGCCTCAATCTCAGCCCCTACCTCTCACTCAGGTCCAGTCCCAGGCCGACCCTCAATCCCCACTCCCAGGCATACCATCTGATCTTCTACCCCAGATTAGGATCTGTGGAGTAAGTCTCCACAGACCTCAGGAGGAGTCAGAGTCTCCCTCCTCATCTGAAATTCAACAGCTGGAATGGAACATTTTGCAGAAACAACAGGAAAATTTGTGGGGTTTACCCTCTGTGGTCCAAAGATCTCGGGAAGACTTTTGTCCATCAGCTCCTAACACTCCTCGCCACTGGGCCCCCCAGGCCCACGTTTCAATCTCCGTCCTTCCTGGGGAGTTTCCTCTCAGTGATGAACTTCGGAAGAAACTAGAGCATCACCTTCGAAAGAGGTTCATCCAGCACGAGTGGGGCCTGCCCCACAGAATCTACGAGTCTGTGTCACTGAGATTGCCTCCAAATGGTTTTTCAGAGGCATCTGAGTCGGAGAGCAATAATGGAGTCTCACTGACCTCTGTGTTTAAGGGTCAGAGCAGCAAAAATGTAAATGTTGGATTGAGCCAAACTGGAAGCTTCCATGAGAGGAGCTCAGAAATGTTCCAGCTAGAGGAAGATGTGGGGAAACATCTGGGACACAGCCTAGAGAATGGCCCAAAAGATCACCTGTTGAATGACCCAAAGAGCTCTTCAGGTAAGGATCTGGGGTATGACTCTGAGAAAGACCTAAACAGTCAGATGGTGAGTCTCTCAGAGAAAAATTCAAGGGTGTCAGCAAAGAGTCTAAGTCGGAGACAACTTGAAAATGTCCTAAAAGTACATTTGAGCAAGAAGTTGGAGGACATACATGAGGGTCGGCTCCCTGAGACTGTGCGTAATTCATGGCATGCTATCAAGCAAACATTGCTTCTTTCTGTGAAATCCCACACCCAAACAAAACAGAGAAGTTTGCCCTCATCAGTGGGTGAGGCCTACCCCCTGAATACCTTCTAGGACCTGACTTTTGTTGATTCCAGTTCACAACAGATGCTGGAAGCCCATATTAAAAGGTTTCCTATGAGGATGTTGTGGGCCCTTCCCCGCAAGGTCCTTGAATCCATCCAGATCTTTAAATTGAAAGATGCCTCATGCCAGTCCTTGTCTCATGCCAACTTGCCCTCCTCAACCAATGTGATTTCTGAGGCAGACTCCAAATCTGGGAGCTTCAAGTCCTTGAGAGGAAGCTCTGCATCTCTCCATGGAGACAAAGTGGGAACAACAAATTCAGCCCCTGACCTGGATCGTTCTCTCCCTGCCACCTCACCTGTGGGCAAAGGAGGACAGAGGGTCCTGAGACAACCACGCTCTGATGTCAACCGTGGGCTGGCAGAGGGTGTTCAGAGAATTAAGGATGCCAGACAGACTCGTCTGCCTGTCTCCCTCTGCATCACAGGGAAAGCAGGTCATAGACAGACTCAACTAGACAACAGAGATCCCCAAAAGCTGCTTGCAAAGCAAGCTGGGGCCAGATATGAGCCAAAGCGTAAGAGTGTGAGTTCCAGTGATAAAGGAGAAATGCAGCAGGGCAAAAAGGTGGAGAAGTCAGAACCTGTTTCAATGCCCAGATGGTCTAGGGAGGTATTCACGGCTGAGGAGCTTGACACTCTTCAATTAAAAACTAGTGACATGTTGGCAACTAGCAAGCCAGGGAGCTCCCAAATGATAAATGTGAATGAGAATAAAGTAGAAACTACCGTGACCACTGGAAGCCCCCCACCCAAATTACCAGTTCCCCAAGATCCTAAATCATTAGACCTTAAAGAACAACTGTTCAGTGAGTTGAACTTTAAACTGGAGAACAGGGAGCATAGCCAGGCTCAAGGCCAACCCACTGACGCATCCCTTGCTTCAGATAACTTGACTAACGAGGCCTCACTGACTCATGCCCAGGGTGTCTCAGGTGGGGACATGGGAGCTTCCCAGGTGCTGCATGTCCATTTGGAGGACAGAGGAATCAGGATGGAGCAGCAGCAGGAACCTTGGGTCCCTAAGCATGCCTTAAGGAGGTGCCAGGATAAGAATTTCCCACCAACTGCAAAGAGAGTGAGCCCTCTGGAGCCCAAGGCAGAAGAGCTTGATCGAGGGGATAAAGGGTTCGGGACATCCCAACTTAGGAGGAAGCGTTTCCCTACTCAGGAGATGGTACTAGCGAAGACACTTGCGAGCAAGTCTTCCCAGATCCTATCACAGAAGGGACAGCCTCTTCCTGAAGGCCATATCAGAAAAAGAATGAAGCACTTCTTGCAATGGCTTTTTTCTGGGATAAAATACAAAAGGCAAGAAGATGCCCAGGAAAAGGGCAGCCCCATATCAACTGTGCAGAACAGAGGCCTAGTTAAAAGTAGAGCTGCCTTGACTGGGACAACTGAAGCTCAGAAAATCGCGACAGGCATCAGGAAGTTCCTAGATGAGAAACCGGGGTGTCAGTATGCAATGGATGTCACCTACTCTCAAGAGCCCCTTCCTTCCCCAGTGCAGTTTAGGAAAACTCAGCAAAAGGCGCAAGTGCAGGTCTGGACAGAGCCTGTCCAGGGGCATCCTTTCAACCACAGGGCTCCCTCCTGTAAACTGACAAATATCAAGTCCTGCCATCAAGAAGCTATCTTTGCTGGCCACAGTTATCCTCCAAGTAGTACAAGACAGATCAGAGATAAGAAGAGACACTCCCAGAAAGTTGTGGCATTCAAGGACCAGCGACTGTGTCACAAACATCCCCCACCAGTGTCCCACAGGGAGCCTGTGCCCCATCCAAGCCCCACCCGCAGGCGTCAAGCTGGCCAGGCACCCACCACTGCGCTCAGCACTGCTGAAGGCCCTGTGTTCAGACATCTGTCTCTACTGTCTAGACAGAAAACACTGCCCCAGAATTTCCAGGGATGAAGACTTCCCATCCAGAAATAACTCCTTCCTTGTAGAGATTATTGATTCTCCCCAATAAATATTTATCTAATAATAGTGTATCTTTTCTGTGTACTGTGTACTGTGTTGGGGGCATGGGTTTTGGGTAACTCAGGGCTTATGTGTAAGGGAAAGGAAGGAGATAGTTCAGCTCTTACTGATTGCTTCCTTTGGCTTTGGCTAAAAGGTGACCAGTCCTCTGGAGTTCTTGCTGAGAAATAGATATTGTGCCCCTTCCACCCCCGCCACCCCACCCCCGCCCCGCCCTGCCCGAAAGCCCATTTCCTCCCTGATGAAATTTGAGGAGGTGGGCTTTGTCTTCTGCCACTTAGCTTAGCCTTAATGAACATGTATAGCAGCCCACATCTCCCCCGTCACTGAATGTTTTATATCCTTTAGAGAAGTAGGGGAGATAGGTCTTTTGTGGAAAATGTCAGAGTCAATTGCTGATAAGCATGACTCGGCAGTGTGCCCTCCCTTTTGGAGCAGCAAAGACAAACCAAAGGAGCTGCATGTGCATCAGCAGCCCCCATATCCTAAGACCCTGGAGGACCATTTACAGCAAAAACCTATCCAGTTCTTCTGGGGTCTCCCGTCTCTGCACAGCGAGTCCTTGCCCTCTGCTGTTCATGTCTTGGCTGACAGTTCCTCAGTCTTTATTTTCAATGGAAACTCGAATGCCTCCACAGGCCAAGAATCACCAGTGCTTCCCGATCCCCTGCCTCTGTCCTTGCCTGAGATTCAGCCTGAACCCTTGCCTCAAACCCTGCCTCAATCTCAGCCCCTACCTCTCACTCAGGTCCAGTCCCAGGCCGACCCTCAATCCCCACTCCCAGGCATACCATCTGATCCTCTACCGCATATTAGGATCTGTGGAGTAAGTCTCCACAGACCTCAGGAGGAGTCAGAGTCTCTCTCCTCATCTGAAATTCAACAGCTGGAATGGAACATTTTGCAGAAACAACAGGAAAATTTGTGGGGTTTACCCTCTGTGGTCCAAAGATCTCGAGAAGACTTTTGTCCATCAGCTCCTAACACTCCTCGCCACTGGGCCCCCCAGGCCCATGTTTCAATCTCCGTCCTTCCTGGGGAGTTTCCTCTCTGTGATGAACTTCGGAACCTCTCATTTCTCAGTCCTGATGTCCCGACACTCCCGGAGACACAAATCCAAAAGAGGAGCGATTTCCTGATGTGGAAGGAAAAGGAAAAGAGAAAAGATTCTTTTCCAGAACAACTTAGGCCAGACTACCAACTAAATTCTTCATGGAAAATGTCAGAGTCAATTGCTGATAAGCATGACTCGGCAGTGTGCCCTCCCTTTTGGAGCAGCAAAGACAAACCAAAGGAGCTGCATGTGCATCAGCAGCCCCCATATCCTAAGACCCTGGAGGACCATTTACAGCAAAAACCTATCCAGTTCTTCTGGGGTCTCCCGTCTCTGCACAGCGAGTCCTTGCCCTCTGCTGTTCATGTCTTGGCTGACAGTTCCTCAGTCTTTATTTTCAATGGAAACTCGAATGTCTCCACAGGCCAAGAATCACCAGTGCTTCCCGATCCCCTGCCTCTGTCCTTGCCTGAGATTCAGCCTGAACCCTTGCCTCAAACCCTGCCTCAATCTCAGCCCCTACCTCTCACTCAGGTCCAGTCCCAGGCCGACCCTCAATCCCCACTCCCAGGCATACCATCTGATCCTCTACCCCAGAATAGGATCTGTGGAGTAAGTCTCCACAGACCTCAGGAGGAGTCAGAGTCTCTCTCCTCATCTGAAATTCAACAGCTGGAATGGAACATTTTGCAGAAACAACAGGAAAATTTGTGGGGTTTACCCTCTGTGGTCCAAAGATCTCGAGAAGACTTTTGTCCATCAGCTCCTAACACTCCTCGCCACTGGGCCCCCCAGGCCCATGTTTCAATCTCCGTCCTTCCTGGGGAGTTTCCTCTCTGTGATGAACTTCGGAACCTCTCATTTCTCAGTCCTGATGTCCCGACACTCCCGGAGACACAAATCCAAAAGAGGAGCGATTTCCTGATGTGGAAGGAAAAGGAAAAGAGAAAAGATTCTTTTCCAGAACAACTTAGGCCAGACTACCAACTAAATTCTTCATGGAAAATGTCAGAGTCAATTGCTGATAAGCATGACTCGGCAGTGTGCCCTCCCTTTTGGAGCAGCAAAGACAAACCAAAGGAGCTGCATGTGCATCAGCAGCCCCCATATCCTAAGACCCTGGAGGACCATTTACAGCAAAAACCTATCCAGTTCTTCTGGGGTCTCCCGTCTCTGCACAGCGAGTCCTTGCCCTCTGCTGTTCATGTCTTGGCTGACAGTTCCTCAGTCTTTATTTTCAATGGAAACTCGAATGCCTCCACAGGCCAAGAATCACCAGTGCTTCCCGATCCCCTGCCTCTGTCCTTGCCTGAGATTCAGCCTGAACCCTTGCCTCAAACCCTGCCTCAATCTCAGCCCCTACCTCTCACTCAGGTCCAGTCCCAGGCCGACCCTCAATCCCCACTCCCAGGCATACCATCTGATCTTCTACCCCAGATTAGGATCTGTGGAGTAAGTCTCCACAGACCTCAGGAGGAGTCAGAGTCTCCCTCCTCATCTGAAATTCAACAGCTGGAATGGAACATTTTGCAGAAACAACAGGAAAATTTGTGGGGTTTACCCTCTGTGGTCCAAAGATCTCGGGAAGACTTTTGTCCATCAGCTCCTAACACTCCTCGCCACTGGGCCCCCCAGGCCCACGTTTCAATCTCCGTCCTTCCTGGGGAGTTTCCTCTCAGTGATGAACTTCGGAAGAAACTAGAGCATCACCTTCGAAAGAGGTTCATCCAGCACGAGTGGGGCCTGCCCCACAGAATCTACGAGTCTGTGTCACTGAGATTGCCTCCAAATGGTTTTTCAGAGGCATCTGAGTCGGAGAGCAATAATGGAGTCTCACTGACCTCTGTGTTTAAGGGTCAGAGCAGCAAAAATGTAAATGTTGGATTGAGCCAAACTGGAAGCTTCCATGAGAGGAGCTCAGAAATGTTCCAGCTAGAGGAAGATGTGGGGAAACATCTGGGACACAGCCTAGAGAATGGCCCAAAAGATCACCTGTTGAATGACCCAAAGAGCTCTTCAGGTAAGGATCTGGGGTATGACTCTGAGAAAGACCTAAACAGTCAGATGGTGAGTCTCTCAGAGAAAAATTCAAGGGTGTCAGCAAAGAGTCTAAGTCGGAGACAACTTGAAAATGTCCTAAAAGTACATTTGAGCAAGAAGTTGGAGGACATACATGAGGGTCGGCTCCCTGAGACTGTGCGTAATTCATGGCATGCTATCAAGCAAACATTGCTTCTTTCTGTGAAATCCCACACCCAAACAAAACAGAGAAGTTTGCCCTCATCAGTGGGTGAGGCCTACCCCCTGAATACCTTCTAGGACCTGACTTTTGTTGATTCCAGTCCACAACAGATGCTGGAAGCCCATATTAAAAGGTTTCCTATGAGGATGTTGTGGGCCCTTCCCCGCAAGGTCCTTGAATCCATCCAGATCTTTAAATTGAAAGATGCCTCATGCCAGTCCTTGTCTCATGCCAACTTGCCCTCCTCAACCAATGTGATTTCTGAGGCAGACTCCAAATCTGGGAGCTTCAAGTCCTTGAGAGGAAGCTCTGCATCTCTCCATGGAGACAAAGTGGGAACAACAAATTCAGCCCCTGACCTGGATCGTTCTCTCCCTGCCACCTCACCTGTGGGCAAAGGAGGACAGAGGGTCCTGAGACAACCACGCTCTGATGTCAACCGTGGGCTGGCAGAGGGTGTTCAGAGAATTAAGGATGCCAGACAGACTCGTCTGCCTGTCTCCCTCTGCATCACAGGGAAAGCAGGTCATAGACAGACTCAACTAGACAACAGAGATCCCCAAAAGCTGCTTGCAAAGCAAGCTGGGGCCAGATATGAGCCAAAGCGTAAGAGTGTGAGTTCCAGTGATAAAGGAGAAATGCAGCAGGGCAAAAAGGTGGAGAAGTCAGAACCTGTTTCAATGCCCAGATGGTCTAGGGAGGTATTCACGGCTGAGGAGCTTGACACTCTTCAATTAAAAACTAGTGACATGTTGGCAACTAGCAAGCCAGGGAGCTCCCAAATGATAAATGTGAATGAGAATAAAGTAGAAACTACCGTGACCACTGGAAGCCCCCCACCCAAATTACCAGTTCCCCAAGATCCTAAATCATTAGACCTTAAAGAACAACTGTTCAGTGAGTTGAACTTTAAACTGGAGAACAGGGAGCATAGCCAGGCTCAAGGCCAACCCACTGACGCATCCCTTGCTTCAGATAACTTGACTAACGAGGCCTCACTGACTCATGCCCAGGGTGTCTCAGGTGGGGACATGGGAGCTTCCCAGGTGCTGCATGTCCATTTGGAGGACAGAGGAATCAGGATGGAGCAGCAGCAGGAACCTTGGGTCCCTAAGCATGCCTTAAGGAGGTGCCAGGATAAGAATTTCCCACCAACTGCAAAGAGAGTGAGCCCTCTGGAGCCCAAGGCAGAAGAGCTTGATCGAGGGGATAAAGGGTTCGGGACATCCCAACTTAGGAGGAAGCGTTTCCCTACTCAGGAGATGGTACTAGCGAAGACACTTGCGAGCAAGTCTTCCCAGATCCTATCACAGAAGGGACAGCCTCTTCCTGAAGGCCATATCAGAAAAAGAATGAAGCACTTCTTGCAATGGCTTTTTTCTGGGATAAAATACAAAAGGCAAGAAGATGCCCAGGAAAAGGGCAGCCCCATATCAACTGTGCAGAACAGAGGCCTAGTTAAAAGTAGAGCTGCCTTGACTGGGACAACTGAAGCTCAGAAAATCGCGACAGGCATCAGGAAGTTCCTAGATGAGAAACCGGGGTGTCAGTATGCAATGGATGTCACCTACTCTCAAGAGCCCCTTCCTTCCCCAGTGCAGTTTAGGAAAACTCAGCAAAAGGCGCAAGTGCAGGTCTGGACAGAGCCTGTCCAGGGGCATCCTTTCAACCACAGGGCTCCCTCCTGTAAACTGACAAATATCAAGTCCTGCCATCAAGAAGCTATCTTTGCTGGCCACAGTTATCCTCCAAGTAGTACAAGACAGATCAGAGATAAGAAGAGACACTCCCAGAAAGTTGTGGCATTCAAGGACCAGCGACTGTGTCACAAACATCCCCCACCAGTGTCCCACAGGGAGCCTGTGCCCCATCCAAGCCCCACCCGCAGGCGTCAAGCTGGCCAGGCACCCACCACTGCGCTCAGCACTGCTGAAGGCCCTGTGTTCAGACATCTGTCTCTACTGTCTAGACAGAAAACACTGCCCCAGAATTTCCAGGGATGAAGACTTCCCATCCAGAAATAACTCCTTCCTTGTAGAGATTATTGATTCTCCCCAATAAATATTTATCTAATAATAGTGTATCTTTTCTGTGTACTGTGTACTGTGTTGGGGGCATGGGTTTTGGGTAACTCAGGGCTTATGTGTAAGGGAAAGGAAGGAGATAGTTCAGCTCTTACTGATTGCTTCCTTTGGCTTTGGCTAAAAGGTGACCAGTCCTCTGGAGTTCTTGCTGAGAAATAGATATTGTGCCCCTTCCACCCCCGCCACCCCACCCCCGCCCCGCCCTGCCCGAAAGCCCATTTCCTCCCTGATGAAATTTGAGGAGGTGGGCTTTGTCTTCTGCCACTTAGCTTAGCCTTAATGAACATGTATAGCAGCCCACATCTCCCCCGTCACTGAATGTTTTATATCCTTTAGAGAAGTAGGGGAGATAGGTCTTTTGTGGAAAATGTCAGAGTCAATTGCTGATAAGCATGACTCGGCAGTGTGCCCTCCCTTTTGGAGCAGCAAAGACAAACCAAAGGAGCTGCATGTGCATCAGCAGCCCCCATATCCTAAGACCCTGGAGGACCATTTACAGCAAAAACCTATCCAGTTCTTCTGGGGTCTCCCGTCTCTGCACAGCGAGTCCTTGCCCTCTGCTGTTCATGTCTTGGCTGACAGTTCCTCAGTCTTTATTTTCAATGGAAACTCGAATGCCTCCACAGGCCAAGAATCACCAGTGCTTCCCGATCCCCTGCCTCTGTCCTTGCCTGAGATTCAGCCTGAACCCTTGCCTCAAACCCTGCCTCAATCTCAGCCCCTACCTCTCACTCAGGTCCAGTCCCAGGCCGACCCTCAATCCCCACTCCC
Organism: Mesoplodon bidens; assembly: GCF_964165515.1. Taxonomy (NCBI): domain Eukaryota; kingdom Metazoa; phylum Chordata; class Mammalia; order Artiodactyla; family Ziphiidae; genus Mesoplodon; species Mesoplodon bidens. The sequence continues at coordinate 10,886 of NW_027671932.1, read as the reverse complement.
AGGCATACCATCTGATCCTCTACCGCATATTAGGATCTGTGGAGTAAGTCTCCACAGACCTCAGGAGGAGTCAGAGTCTCTCTCCTCATCTGAAATTCAACAGCTGGAATGGAACATTTTGCAGAAACAACAGGAAAATTTGTGGGGTTTACCCTCTGTGGTCCAAAGATCTCGAGAAGACTTTTGTCCATCAGCTCCTAACACTCCTCGCCACTGGGCCCCCCAGGCCCATGTTTCAATCTCCGTCCTTCCTGGGGAGTTTCCTCTCTGTGATGAACTTCGGAACCTCTCATTTCTCAGTCCTGATGTCCCGACACTCCCGGAGACACAAATCCAAAAGAGGAGCGATTTCCTGATGTGGAAGGAAAAGGAAAAGAGAAAAGATTCTTTTCCAGAACAACTTAGGCCAGACTACCAACTAAATTCTTCATGGAAAATGTCAGAGTCAATTGCTGATAAGCATGACTCGGCAGTGTGCCCTCCCTTTTGGAGCAGCAAAGACAAACCAAAGGAGCTGCATGTGCATCAGCAGCCCCCATATCCTAAGACCCTGGAGGACCATTTACAGCAAAAACCTATCCAGTTCTTCTGGGGTCTCCCGTCTCTGCACAGCGAGTCCTTGCCCTCTGCTGTTCATGTCTTGGCTGACAGTTCCTCAGTCTTTATTTTCAATGGAAACTCGAATGTCTCCACAGGCCAAGAATCACCAGTGCTTCCCGATCCCCTGCCTCTGTCCTTGCCTGAGATTCAGCCTGAACCCTTGCCTCAAACCCTGCCTCAATCTCAGCCCCTACCTCTCACTCAGGTCCAGTCCCAGGCCGACCCTCAATCCCCACTCCCAGGCATACCATCTGATCCTCTACCCCAGAATAGGATCTGTGGAGTAAGTCTCCACAGACCTCAGGAGGAGTCAGAGTCTCTCTCCTCATCTGAAATTCAACAGCTGGAATGGAACATTTTGCAGAAACAACAGGAAAATTTGTGGGGTTTACCCTCTGTGGTCCAAAGATCTCGAGAAGACTTTTGTCCATCAGCTCCTAACACTCCTCGCCACTGGGCCCCCCAGGCCCATGTTTCAATCTCCGTCCTTCCTGGGGAGTTTCCTCTCTGTGATGAACTTCGGAACCTCTCATTTCTCAGTCCTGATGTCCCGACACTCCCGGAGACACAAATCCAAAAGAGGAGCGATTTCCTGATGTGGAAGGAAAAGGAAAAGAGAAAAGATTCTTTTCCAGAACAACTTAGGCCAGACTACCAACTAAATTCTTCATGGAAAATGTCAGAGTCAATTGCTGATAAGCATGACTCGGCAGTGTGCCCTCCCTTTTGGAGCAGCAAAGACAAACCAAAGGAGCTGCATGTGCATCAGCAGCCCCCATATCCTAAGACCCTGGAGGACCATTTACAGCAAAAACCTATCCAGTTCTTCTGGGGTCTCCCGTCTCTGCACAGCGAGTCCTTGCCCTCTGCTGTTCATGTCTTGGCTGACAGTTCCTCAGTCTTTATTTTCAATGGAAACTCGAATGCCTCCACAGGCCAAGAATCACCAGTGCTTCCCGATCCCCTGCCTCTGTCCTTGCCTGAGATTCAGCCTGAACCCTTGCCTCAAACCCTGCCTCAATCTCAGCCCCTACCTCTCACTCAGGTCCAGTCCCAGGCCGACCCTCAATCCCCACTCCCAGGCATACCATCTGATCTTCTACCCCAGATTAGGATCTGTGGAGTAAGTCTCCACAGACCTCAGGAGGAGTCAGAGTCTCCCTCCTCATCTGAAATTCAACAGCTGGAATGGAACATTTTGCAGAAACAACAGGAAAATTTGTGGGGTTTACCCTCTGTGGTCCAAAGATCTCGGGAAGACTTTTGTCCATCAGCTCCTAACACTCCTCGCCACTGGGCCCCCCAGGCCCACGTTTCAATCTCCGTCCTTCCTGGGGAGTTTCCTCTCAGTGATGAACTTCGGAAGAAACTAGAGCATCACCTTCGAAAGAGGTTCATCCAGCACGAGTGGGGCCTGCCCCACAGAATCTACGAGTCTGTGTCACTGAGATTGCCTCCAAATGGTTTTTCAGAGGCATCTGAGTCGGAGAGCAATAATGGAGTCTCACTGACCTCTGTGTTTAAGGGTCAGAGCAGCAAAAATGTAAATGTTGGATTGAGCCAAACTGGAAGCTTCCATGAGAGGAGCTCAGAAATGTTCCAGCTAGAGGAAGATGTGGGGAAACATCTGGGACACAGCCTAGAGAATGGCCCAAAAGATCACCTGTTGAATGACCCAAAGAGCTCTTCAGGTAAGGATCTGGGGTATGACTCTGAGAAAGACCTAAACAGTCAGATGGTGAGTCTCTCAGAGAAAAATTCAAGGGTGTCAGCAAAGAGTCTAAGTCGGAGACAACTTGAAAATGTCCTAAAAGTACATTTGAGCAAGAAGTTGGAGGACATACATGAGGGTCGGCTCCCTGAGACTGTGCGTAATTCATGGCATGCTATCAAGCAAACATTGCTTCTTTCTGTGAAATCCCACACCCAAACAAAACAGAGAAGTTTGCCCTCATCAGTGGGTGAGGCCTACCCCCTGAATACCTTCTAGGACCTGACTTTTGTTGATTCCAGTCCACAACAGATGCTGGAAGCCCATATTAAAAGGTTTCCTATGAGGATGTTGTGGGCCCTTCCCCGCAAGGTCCTTGAATCCATCCAGATCTTTAAATTGAAAGATGCCTCATGCCAGTCCTTGTCTCATGCCAACTTGCCCTCCTCAACCAATGTGATTTCTGAGGCAGACTCCAAATCTGGGAGCTTCAAGTCCTTGAGAGGAAGCTCTGCATCTCTCCATGGAGACAAAGTGGGAACAACAAATTCAGCCCCTGACCTGGATCGTTCTCTCCCTGCCACCTCACCTGTGGGCAAAGGAGGACAGAGGGTCCTGAGACAACCACGCTCTGATGTCAACCGTGGGCTGGCAGAGGGTGTTCAGAGAATTAAGGATGCCAGACAGACTCGTCTGCCTGTCTCCCTCTGCATCACAGGGAAAGCAGGTCATAGACAGACTCAACTAGACAACAGAGATCCCCAAAAGCTGCTTGCAAAGCAAGCTGGGGCCAGATATGAGCCAAAGCGTAAGAGTGTGAGTTCCAGTGATAAAGGAGAAATGCAACAGGGCAAAAAGGTGGAGAAGTCAGAACCTGTTTCAATGCCCAGATGGTCTAGGGAGGTATTCACGGCTGAGGAGCTTGACACTCTTCAATTAAAAACTAGTGACATGTTGGCAACTAGCAAGCCAGGGAGCTCCCAAATGATAAATGTGAATGAGAATAAAGTAGAAACTACCGTGACCACTGGAAGCCCCCCACCCAAATTACCAGTTCCCCAAGATCCTAAATCATTAGACCTTAAAGAACAACTGTTCAGTGAGTTGAACTTTAAACTGGAGAACAGGGAGCATAGCCAGGCTCAAGGCCAACCCACTGACGCATCCCTTGCTTCAGATAACTTGACTAACGAGGCCTCACTGACTCATGCCCAGGGTGTCTCAGGTGGGGACATGGGAGCTTCCCAGGTGCTGCATGTCCATTTGGAGGACAGAGGAATCAGGATGGAGCAGCAGCAGGAACCTTGGGTCCCTAAGCATGCCTTAAGGAGGTGCCAGGATAAGAATTTCCCACCAACTGCAAAGAGAGTGAGCCCTCTGGAGCCCAAGGCAGAAGAGCTTGATCGAGGGGATAAAGGGTTCGGGACATCCCAACTTAGGAGGAAGCGTTTCCCTACTCAGGAGATGGTACTAGCGAAGACACTTGCGAGCAAGTCTTCCCAGATGCTATCACAGAAGGGACAGCCTCTTCCTGAAGGCCATATCAGAAAAAGAATGAAGCACTTCTTGCAATGGCTTTTTTCTGGGATAAAATACAAAAGGCAAGAAGATGCCCAGGAAAAGGGCAGCCCCATATCAACTGTGCAGAACAGAGGCCTAGTTAAAAGTAGAGCTGCCTTGACTGGGACAACTGAAGCTCAGAAAATCGCGACAGGCATCAGGAAGTTCCTAGATGAGAAACCGGGGTGTCAGTATGCAATGGATGTCACCTACTCTCAAGAGCCCCTTCCTTCCCCAGTGCAGTTTAGGAAAACTCAGCAAAAGGCGCAAGTGCAGGTCTGGACAGAGCCTGTCCAGGGGCATCCTTTCAACCACAGGGCTCCCTCCTGTAAACTGACAAATATCAAGTCCTGCCATCAAGAAGCTATCTTTGCTGGCCACAGTTATCCTCCAAGTAGTACAAGACAGATCAGAGATAAGAAGAGACACTCCCAGAAAGTTGTGGCATTCAAGGACCAGCGACTGTGTCACAAACATCCCCCACCAGTGTCCCACAGGGAGCCTGTGCCCCATCCAAGCCCCACCCGCAGGCGTCAAGCTGGCCAGGCACCCACCACTGCGCTCAGCACTGCTGAAGGCCCTGTGTTCAGACATCTGTCTCTACTGTCTAGACAGAAAACACTGCCCCAGAATTTCCAGGGATGAAGACTTCCCATCCAGAAATAACTCCTTCCTTGTAGAGATTATTGATTCTCCCCAATAAATATTTATCTAATAATAGTGTATCTTTTCTGTGTACTGTGTACTGTGTTGGGGGCATGGGTTTTGGGTAACTCAGGGCTTATGTGTAAGGGAAAGGAAGGAGATAGTTCAGCTCTTACTGATTGCTTCCTTTGGCTTTGGCTAAAAGGTGACCAGTCCTCTGGAGTTCTTGCTGAGAAATAGATATTGTGCCCCTTCCACCCCCGCCACCCCACCCCCGCCCCGCCCTGCCCGAAAGCCCATTTCCTCCCTGATGAAATTTGAGGAGGTGGGCTTTGTCTTCTGCCACTTAGCTTAGCCTTAATGAACATGTATAGCAGCCCACATCTCCCCCGTCACTGAATGTTTTATATCCTTTAGAGAAGTAGGGGAGATAGGTCTTTTGTGGAAAATGTCAGAGTCAATTGCTGATAAGCATGACTCGGCAGTGTGCCCTCCCTTTTGGAGCAGCAAAGACAAACCAAAGGAGCTGCATGTGCATCAGCAGCCCCCATATCCTAAGACCCTGGAGGACCATTTACAGCAAAAACCTATCCAGTTCTTCTGGGGTCTCCCGTCTCTGCACAGCGAGTCCTTGCCCTCTGCTGTTCATGTCTTGGCTGACAGTTCCTCAGTCTTTATTTTCAATGGAAACTCGAATGCCTCCACAGGCCAAGAATCACCAGTGCTTCCCGATCCCCTGCCTCTGTCCTTGCCTGAGATTCAGCCTGAACCCTTGCCTCAAACCCTGCCTCAATCTCAGCCCCTACCTCTCACTCAGGTCCAGTCCCAGGCCGACCCTCAATCCCCACTCCCAGGCATACCATCTGATCTTCTACCCCAGATTAGGATCTGTGGAGTAAGTCTCCACAGACCTCAGGAGGAGTCAGAGTCTCCCTCCTCATCTGAAATTCAACAGCTGGAATGGAACATTTTGCAGAAACAACAGGAAAATTTGTGGGGTTTACCCTCTGTGGTCCAAAGATCTCGGGAAGACTTTTGTCCATCAGCTCCTAACACTCCTCGCCACTGGGCCCCCCAGGCCCACGTTTCAATCTCCGTCCTTCCTGGGGAGTTTCCTCTCAGTGATGAACTTCGGAAGAAACTAGAGCATCACCTTCGAAAGAGGTTCATCCAGCACGAGTGGGGCCTGCCCCACAGAATCTACGAGTCTGTGTCACTGAGATTGCCTCCAAATGGTTTTTCAGAGGCATCTGAGTCGGAGAGCAATAATGGAGTCTCACTGACCTCTGTGTTTAAGGGTCAGAGCAGCAAAAATGTAAATGTTGGATTGAGCCAAACTGGAAGCTTCCATGAGAGGAGCTCAGAAATGTTCCAGCTAGAGGAAGATGTGGGGAAACATCTGGGACACAGCCTAGAGAATGGCCCAAAAGATCACCTGTTGAATGACCCAAAGAGCTCTTCAGGTAAGGATCTGGGGTATGACTCTGAGAAAGACCTAAACAGTCAGATGGTGAGTCTCTCAGAGAAAAATTCAAGGGTGTCAGCAAAGAGTCTAAGTCGGAGACAACTTGAAAATGTCCTAAAAGTACATTTGAGCAAGAAGTTGGAGGACATACATGAGGGTCGGCTCCCTGAGACTGTGCGTAATTCATGGCATGCTATCAAGCAAACATTGCTTCTTTCTGTGAAATCCCACACCCAAACAAAACAGAGAAGTTTGCCCTCATCAGTGGGTGAGGCCTACCCCCTGAATACCTTCTAGGACCTGACTTTTGTTGATTCCAGTTCACAACAGATGCTGGAAGCCCATATTAAAAGGTTTCCTATGAGGATGTTGTGGGCCCTTCCCCGCAAGGTCCTTGAATCCATCCAGATCTTTAAATTGAAAGATGCCTCATGCCAGTCCTTGTCTCATGCCAACTTGCCCTCCTCAACCAATGTGATTTCTGAGGCAGACTCCAAATCTGGGAGCTTCAAGTCCTTGAGAGGAAGCTCTGCATCTCTCCATGGAGACAAAGTGGGAACAACAAATTCAGCCCCTGACCTGGATCGTTCTCTCCCTGCCACCTCACCTGTGGGCAAAGGAGGACAGAGGGTCCTGAGACAACCACGCTCTGATGTCAACCGTGGGCTGGCAGAGGGTGTTCAGAGAATTAAGGATGCCAGACAGACTCGTCTGCCTGTCTCCCTCTGCATCACAGGGAAAGCAGGTCATAGACAGACTCAACTAGACAACAGAGATCCCCAAAAGCTGCTTGCAAAGCAAGCTGGGGCCAGATATGAGCCAAAGCGTAAGAGTGTGAGTTCCAGTGATAAAGGAGAAATGCAGCAGGGCAAAAAGGTGGAGAAGTCAGAACCTGTTTCAATGCCCAGATGGTCTAGGGAGGTATTCACGGCTGAGGAGCTTGACACTCTTCAATTAAAAACTAGTGACATGTTGGCAACTAGCAAGCCAGGGAGCTCCCAAATGATAAATGTGAATGAGAATAAAGTAGAAACTACCGTGACCACTGGAAGCCCCCCACCCAAATTACCAGTTCCCCAAGATCCTAAATCATTAGACCTTAAAGAACAACTGTTCAGTGAGTTGAACTTTAAACTGGAGAACAGGGAGCATAGCCAGGCTCAAGGCCAACCCACTGACGCATCCCTTGCTTCAGATAACTTGACTAACGAGGCCTCACTGACTCATGCCCAGGGTGTCTCAGGTGGGGACATGGGAGCTTCCCAGGTGCTGCATGTCCATTTGGAGGACAGAGGAATCAGGATGGAGCAGCAGCAGGAACCTTGGGTCCCTAAGCATGCCTTAAGGAGGTGCCAGGATAAGAATTTCCCACCAACTGCAAAGAGAGTGAGCCCTCTGGAGCCCAAGGCAGAAGAGCTTGATCGAGGGGATAAAGGGTTCGGGACATCCCAACTTAGGAGGAAGCGTTTCCCTACTCAGGAGATGGTACTAGCGAAGACACTTGCGAGCAAGTCTTCCCAGATCCTATCACAGAAGGGACAGCCTCTTCCTGAAGGCCATATCAGAAAAAGAATGAAGCACTTCTTGCAATGGCTTTTTTCTGGGATAAAATACAAAAGGCAAGAAGATGCCCAGGAAAAGGGCAGCCCCATATCAACTGTGCAGAACAGAGGCCTAGTTAAAAGTAGAGCTGCCTTGACTGGGACAACTGAAGCTCAGAAAATCGCGACAGGCATCAGGAAGTTCCTAGATGAGAAACCGGGGTGTCAGTATGCAATGGATGTCACCTACTCTCAAGAGCCCCTTCCTTCCCCAGTGCAGTTTAGGAAAACTCAGCAAAAGGCGCAAGTGCAGGTCTGGACAGAGCCTGTCCAGGGGCATCCTTTCAACCACAGGGCTCCCTCCTGTAAACTGACAAATATCAAGTCCTGCCATCAAGAAGCTATCTTTGCTGGCCACAGTTATCCTCCAAGTAGTACAAGACAGATCAGAGATAAGAAGAGACACTCCCAGAAAGTTGTGGCATTCAAGGACCAGCGACTGTGTCACAAACATCCCCCACCAGTGTCCCACAGGGAGCCTGTGCCCCATCCAAGCCCCACCCGCAGGCGTCAAGCTGGCCAGGCACCCACCACTGCGCTCAGCACTGCTGAAGGCCCTGTGTTCAGACATCTGTCTCTACTGTCTAGACAGAAAACACTGCCCCAGAATTTCCAGGGATGAAGACTTCCCATCCAGAAATAACTCCTTCCTTGTAGAGATTATTGATTCTCCCCAATAAATATTTATCTAATAATAGTGTATCTTTTCTGTGTACTGTGTACTGTGTTGGGGGCATGGGTTTTGGGTAACTCAGGGCTTATGTGTAAGGGAAAGGAAGGAGATAGTTCAGCTCTTACTGATTGCTTCCTTTGGCTTTGGCTAAAAGGTGACCAGTCCTCTGGAGTTCTTGCTGAGAAATAGATATTGTGCCCCTTCCACCCCCGCCACCCCACCCCCGCCCCGCCCTGCCCGAAAGCCCATTTCCTCCCTGATGAAATTTGAGGAGGTGGGCTTTGTCTTCTGCCACTTAGCTTAGCCTTAATGAACATGTATAGCAGCCCACATCTCCCCCGTCACTGAATGTTTTATATCCTTTAGAGAAGTAGGGGAGATAGGTCTTTTGTGGAAAATGTCAGAGTCAATTGCTGATAAGCATGACTCGGCAGTGTGCCCTCCCTTTTGGAGCAGCAAAGACAAACCAAAGGAGCTGCATGTGCATCAGCAGCCCCCATATCCTAAGACCCTGGAGGACCATTTACAGCAAAAACCTATCCAGTTCTTCTGGGGTCTCCCGTCTCTGCACAGCGAGTCCTTGCCCTCTGCTGTTCATGTCTTGGCTGACAGTTCCTCAGTCTTTATTTTCAATGGAAACTCGAATGCCTCCACAGGCCAAGAATCACCAGTGCTTCCCGATCCCCTGCCTCTGTCCTTGCCTGAGATTCAGCCTGAACCCTTGCCTCAAACCCTGCCTCAATCTCAGCCCCTACCTCTCACTCAGGTCCAGTCCCAGGCCGACCCTCAATCCCCACTCCCAGGCATACCATCTGATCTTCTACCCCAGATTAGGATCTGTGGAGTAAGTCTCCACAGACCTCAGGAGGAGTCAGAGTCTCCCTCCTCATCTGAAATTCAACAGCTGGAATGGAACATTTTGCAGAAACAACAGGAAAATTTGTGGGGTTTACCCTCTGTGGTCCAAAGATCTCGGGAAGACTTTTGTCCATCAGCTCCTAACACTCCTCGCCACTGGGCCCCCCAGGCCCACGTTTCAATCTCCGTCCTTCCTGGGGAGTTTCCTCTCAGTGATGAACTTCGGAAGAAACTAGAGCATCACCTTCGAAAGAGGTTCATCCAGCACGAGTGGGGCCTGCCCCACAGAATCTACGAGTCTGTGTCACTGAGATTGCCTCCAAATGGTTTTTCAGAGGCATCTGAGTCGGAGAGCAATAATGGAGTCTCACTGACCTCTGTGTTTAAGGGTCAGAGCAGCAAAAATGTAAATGTTGGATTGAGCCAAACTGGAAGCTTCCATGAGAGGAGCTCAGAAATGTTCCAGCTAGAGGAAGATGTGGGGAAACATCTGGGACACAGCCTAGAGAATGGCCCAAAAGATCACCTGTTGAATGACCCAAAGAGCTCTTCAGGTAAGGATCTGGGGTATGACTCTGAGAAAGACCTAAACAGTCAGATGGTGAGTCTCTCAGAGAAAAATTCAAGGGTGTCAGCAAAGAGTCTAAGTCGGAGACAACTTGAAAATGTCCTAAAAGTACATTTGAGCAAGAAGTTGGAGGACATACATGAGGGTCGGCTCCCTGAGACTGTGCGTAATTCATGGCATGCTATCAAGCAAACATTGCTTCTTTCTGTGAAATCCCACACCCAAACAAAACAGAGAAGTTTGCCCTCATCAGTGGGTGAGGCCTACCCCCTGAATACCTTCCAGGACCTGACTTTTGTTGATTCCAGTCCACAACAGATGCTGGAAGCCCATATTAAAAGGTTTCCTATGAGGATGTTGTGGGCCCTTCCCCGCAAGGTCCTTGAATCCATCCAGATCTTTAAATTGAAAGATGCCTCATGCCAGTCCTTGTCTCATGCCAACTTGCCCTCCTCAACCAATGTGATTTCTGAGGCAGACTCCAAATCTGGGAGCTTCAAGTCCTTGAGAGGAAGCTCTGCATCTCTCCATGGAGACAAAGTGGGAACAACAAATTCAGCCCCTGACCTGGATCGTTCTCTCCCTGCCACCTCACCTGTGGGCAAAGGAGGACAGAGGGTCCTGAGACAACCACGCTCTGATGTCAACCGTGGGCTGGCAGAGGGTGTTCAGAGAATTAAGGATGCCAGACAGACTCGTCTGCCTGTCTCCCTCTGCATCACAGGGAAAGCAGGTCATAGACAGACTCAACTAGACAACAGAGATCCCCAAAAGCTGCTTGCAAAGCAAGCTGGGGCCAGATATGAGCCAAAGCGTAAGAGTGTGAGTTCCAGTGATAAAGGAGAAATGCAACAGGGCAAAAAGGTGGAGAAGTCAGAACCTGTTTCAATGCCCAGATGGTCTAGGGAGGTATTCACGGCTGAGGAGCTTGACACTCTTCAATTAAAAACTAGTGACATGTTGGCAACTAGCAAGCCAGGGAGCTCCCAAATGATAAATGTGAATGAGAATAAAGTAGAAACTACCGTGACCACTGGAAGCCCCCCACCCAAATTACCAGTTCCCCAAGATCCTAAATCATTAGACCTTAAAGAACAACTGTTCAGTGAGTTGAACTTTAAACTGGAGAACAGGGAGCATAGCCAGGCTCAAGGCCAACCCACTGACGCATCCCTTGCTTCAGATAACTTGACTAACGAGGCCTC